>NC_025877.1:404125-470412 GCF_000755165.1 Leishmania panamensis
TCGTCTTTAGGGATTATGTGCGCTTTGACAAAAGAAAATAGAGAGAGGGGGGGGGGTGGTCGGATATCGTCGAGACGACGAGACCAAAAGTGAAGGAGAGCACAAAGCCACACGCAGGTTGAGCGGCGGTGTCACAGGCGCGTACTTCTGTGCTGAGCTTTCAAGATGCTCTGGTGCACACCCCCTTTAGCCATCGCCATGCTACAGAAGGGTCACATTGCTGCTGCCTCTCTGCTCTCCTCCCATAGCTGTGCTTCTCTCACAACTCGCAGGTAAGTCTCTCTTTCGGCTTCCTCGTTCGCAGCGACATCTATGCACGTGTACGTGTATGTATGTATGTAGGAATGCGTGTGTGTGTGTAGATGCATTTTATCTGAGGGACCTCTAAGGGTGCTTGTGCGCGTATTGGGCGCGGAGGGAGTTGTGGTCTGTCTGTCTCGTTCTCTCTCTTTCTCTCTCTCTCTGTGCGTGGGGTAAGCCCGGTTCCCGTCCCTCCCCCCGTGTGTGTTGTGTGCACGAGTGCGCGGGCGTTGGTGGAAGCTCGCCGTTAACCGTTTTGATGTTTGTCTTTTTTTTTTTTTAAAGAGGAACGTACAAACGGCTGCTCTCGCTCGCTTTCTCTCGATCGATCTCTTCTCGCATATTCGTGTGTGCGTACGCGTCTGCGATGGCGGATGCCTTGGGCAGTCGGCGCTGGGGTGTGTATTAGGGGGATGATGGAGGAGCAGCCACGCCACGGAGGCCTTTGCATGGGTGGAAGGGGGGGGGCACCAGCGGGCGGCTGCTTTCTTCACTCATACGTGATGCGCGAGGGAGAGAAGTGCCAGAGGCGGGAAGAGGGAGAAAGAGAGAATGAAAAGAGAAGAAGCCTCCCCCCCTGCTGGAGCGGTTTCGCCGCATTGTTTGTACTACTGGTGCTGCTGCTGTTGCTGCTGCTCCCGCCTCTTCTACTTCCGATCTTTCTTGCCCCTACTCAACGCTCTCTTTGGATCGCTGCACGAAGTACGGCTCCGCCTCCATTTTCTTCCTTCCCCCCCCCCCTTTATTCTGCGTCATCTCTCACTCCGAAAAGGTTGTTTCTCCTGACGCCGACACACACACACACACACACAGGCACAGACAGAGAGCGGTGTGTACACCAGGTGGAGGCTACCGGCGACTGGAGCTATCAAGATGTCGGTTCGCATGGATGCCTCGCTCTACAGCGATGTCGCTCGCATTGAGCGCGGCGACTACCTGCGCTTTCACTGTGAGCTGCTCTCCGCGAACGGCCGTGACACTCAGCGGTACTTCTTTGGCTGCTACTACCCTCGTTGGCATGGTTTCTACCTGGAGGAGGTGCGCTCCATCATTGGCAATATGGGCTACCCTGAGCTAAAGCACTTTTCAGCCTACCCGTTTGACGTGTACCTCAAGTCCGCTGACGTCGCAGAGGCGAAGCACTCGGCTCAGAGCTTCGAAGTGGACTGTGCGAACACCACGACGTACACCACAGACGACTTTCTGGTAGACAATATCATCGTGCTTGGCCCGCCCCAGAACCAGCGCGACGATGCCGTGAAGCGGTTCAAGATAGTCTCGGTGGATGTGAGTCACCTCAAGACCAAGACCTTCTCTCTAGCCCCTGTGGCGAACCTCAACAGCAGCTCTATTAATAACCCCGATACGATGCTATCCACTCTGCGCGCACCTGGTGGAGAGCGGGTGCCGGTGCGGCTGTCGAGAGAAGTGCTGGACGTTCTTACGCAGCTTCGAGGAGCTTACATCGATCACGCAGGCGGTGGCATTCCAGAGATCGGCATCAAGGCAATGGGCCGGCCGTTCCGCAAAGTGAGTGACGACGGCCGGCGATGGATGACACGCGGCGGCGTGCGCCAGCTTGTCTGCCACTCCCGCGCGTTTGGCGCAGATGCTGGCTGCTTATCCGGCACTCGCCAAGCCCAGCAGACGATTGACGAGGTGACAGACACGATCTTTAGCGCTTTTCCACACGAGGGGGCTACGCACCCGATAGCGCCAGGGGAAGAGGCGTGCGAGGAGCGGATTGACTACGACGTCTTCATGGATTATGTCCGAGGTCACATGAACTCAACCCGCAAGAAGGCGGTGCTCGAGGTATTCCAGCAGCTGGACTACGACTCGGACGGCAACATCACCATCAAGGATATCCAAGCCACTTTCAACGCGCAGGAGCACCCCGTCGTCGTCTGTGACGCCATCTTCACAGCTGAGAAGCTTCTGAGGGGTTTTCTCGCCATCTGGGATGAGAACCAGCACCATTTTGGACTTGTGCCGTACACCGAGTTCGTGGACTACTACAACGGCCTTAGCGCAGTTATTGAAGATGACACTGTCTTCTTGGCCATCCTCAAGACCACCTGGAAGGTGCCAAACTGGACGATAAAGTTTGTGTAGCCTCGTTCTTGGCGAGGAATGCGCTTTGCTTTCTTGGCATGAAGAGGTGTGCAAATGTGTTTCGAGCTGCATGCCGTTGGTCTCTCTATGATGCGGAAAAGACCCCCCCTCCCCCAATCTCTTGACCCCTCTCTTGTTTGCGATGTACATTACGATTGACGGAGGCGAATGGCAGCGAACAGAAAACACACTTTCATCTTCTTTTATTTTCTTGTTCTCAGCTTATGTTGCTTATCGTATCCGCATGCGTGTTTGTGTGTTTGCCAGCATTCTTCCTGCCCCCCCTCCCCTCCTCTCTCTCCTTCCCTCTACTGCGATGCTTCTTGAGCGAGAGGGAATACGAGACGGCCCAATCGCACCGCTACTTGTGGTGAGACCCACGCACGACTGCATGCGAGCGTTCCTCCCGCCGATACGCACTGTCTATGCTTGGCTTGCACCAAGTGTACATGAGACCTGGTTGACTCCATGCATCGTACACAGACGAACCCAAGACCACGCGCATATAGTGGTTGCAAGTAGTTTGGGCTTGTTGCTGCCTTCCACCGATGTACCAAGGCGGTGATGGGGGGCGCCGCTGACCCTCCCTTTCTCATTGCCGCGTCACCCCCCCTGTGCCGCTTCTCTAGTACGCTGTGGGCTCGTACAGCGACACACTTTTGCCTTTTCACTCTCGTGCGTGCCCCCCACCCTCTCTGTGCGGCTCTTTGCGCTATAGCGAAGAAAAAACGAAGAGAAAGACGTGAAGGGGAGGCGCTCAAGCGAGACACCTGCGTGCCTTCTTGGCATGTGTCTCGGGTCGCCCGAGGTGCCCCCCTCTCTATCGCTGTGCTTCTTCTTATTGGCCTTTCCAGCTTCTCTACGCTTCCCAACTCACTTCACTGCTCCTCTGCATCGGCGGGATATCCTTTGGGGATGCGCTTTTCTTGTCGCTTCCAGCGTGGCACGCCTCTTTGCCGTCTTTTGGGTTGGTTTCATCGACGCATCGTGGCCGCATCTGCGCCGTCTCGTCGTCGCGCGCCCCCCTCCTCCCTCTCTCCCCCTCCCTCCAGAACGGCGGGACGTGCGCCGCGCATCTCACATCGACAGCCATGCTTTCCATTTATTCGCTGCTCTTCATCTCCTTATTCCGCGCACATTCCCTCACGAAACTGCGCACTCTTTTTTCGCCTTGCGCTTTCGCCACGTCCAGACAGGGCACACGCCTTTTGCCTTTTCGCCTCATCTGCCATCCGTCTCCACGTCGTGACTGCGTGTCCGATCGTTTCCTTAATTCTCTCAACGCACACGTCCCCCAAAACACTGCTTGAGAAAAGCGCGCGTAGGTGCTTGAGCGTCATCGACTTTGCGTTGCCCTTCACCGTCGCGACTTCCTCTACTACCTTGCACCCACCCTCGTTTCGTTGCCTTTGCTATACCTCGTGAACGTTTCCTCTCACTTCGCTTGGATTTGTGTGGTTTGCCCGTCTTTTCTCTCCTTTCCTTTGAAGTTGGGACACCAGTGTGCGTGTGCGTCGTGCTACTTAGTAGTCTATCCACCAACTCGTCCAGATCCGCAGGAACTCACCTGCACATGCAACGATCTTCGTAGACAAGGAAAGCGCAAACACAACGTCGACATTGACGACGCCCCCCCTCCCCTTCCCCCCTCCTCCTTTTCAGCGTCATGTCAAGTGATAAGAGTGTGCTGTCGATCCAGTCCCATGTGACCCATGGGTATGTGGGCAACAAGGCCGCTACGTTTCCATTGCAGCTCCACGGGTTTGATGTCGATGCCATCAACACGGTAAGCCTGTCGAACCACAGCGGCTATCCAGTCATCAAGGGCCATCGCATGGATCTCACGGAGTTCACCACTCTCTTGGATGGCCTTCGCGCCAACGATTTCTTGAGCGACTACGCGTACGTGCTGACTGGGTACATCAACAACGCCGACATCATCCGCCACGTAGCGGCGACCGTCGCCGAGGTTCGAGAGAAGCGCCAGCAGCAGGGGAAAAAAGATATCGTGTTTTTCTGTGACCCCGTGATGGGTGACGACGGGAGGTTGTACTGCAAGGAAGAGGTGGTGGCAGCATACAGGGAGCTGGTTGCCCACGCGAATATTGCCACGCCGAACTACTTCGAGGCGTCGATCCTGAGTACTGTAGAGGTGAAAGATCTCATGTCGGCGATCGAGGCGGCGAACTGGTTTCACGAGCAGGGCACGCCCACGGTGGTGATTAAGTCCTTCACAATGCCAGACGACCCGACGCACCTTCGCTTCTTGCTTTCATGCCACGACAAAGTGACAGGGTCGACGAAGCGCTACACGGGGGTAGTGCAGTACTACGAGGGGCGCTACACGGGGACGGGTGACGTGTTTGCGGCCTCGCTGGTGGCGTTTGCACACAACCACCCCATCGATTTGGCGGTCGGCAAGGCAATGGGGGTATTGCAGGATCTGATCAAAGCCACAGTCGAGCGCGGTGGATCGGGAAAGGCGACACTGAACTCCCGCGAGCTGCGCGTGACGAGCGACCCTGACCGACTGCTGCATCCGTCCACCGTGATTTCGGTGACACCGCTGCCGTAGGCGCGGGGGTGCCCTTGAGAGGCACGGAGCAAATAGTGGGACGCATGCAGGGGGTGGGGTAGTCTGCTTCCATGTATGATCGAGCGCCGTACTCTATGCGAGCGTTCAGGCACTCTGCCCCCTTCTTTCTCGTGAGAACGTCTTTGCTGAGCTCACACGCTGACAAGGTGAGGGGATGGGGTGGCCTGCGTCAAAGAAAACACCAACCTCGTCTGCTCATCCACGCACACATGGGTGTGAAAGGGCCATCTTGACAATCGGGATGAAGTGGGGTGGGAAGCGGAGCCATTCAGGTGCTTTAGGCGCCTACGTTGCTCTTCGCTGCTCAGATGCTGGCACTGGAGTGTGCCAGTCCCGGGAGGGAGAAGACCAGGCAGCTGGGCTCTTCTGCGCTGTTTTGTGCTTCCGTAGTTCAATGCCGAGTACGGGGAGGCAGATGAGTCATTTGGTGGTGTGTGCTCTCACCTGTGGCGACTTGTTGCGGAAGCAAGCGACCGGCTATTGTTTGTCGCTCCCTGGAGCTCTGTCTCTCCCCTCCCTCCCCTCTCTTTGTATGTCGCTTTTTTTGTTCACTGTCCTCTTCGCTTTCTGCTCAGCTGCCTCCATTCTCCACATACACCGGCGCTGCTATTGCCCTTTGGCCTCTCAGCCCATACACGCCGTTCCGCCCCCGCTCGTATTCTTCCTTCATGAGTGTGTGCTCTTGAGACGTTGCATTGCCAAGGCAAGAGGGTGGCTTGCGCGATTTGAGAGGGACTTCTGAGGAAATGGGGGCATAGCGTGTGAGTTCCTCATTCCCCTTCATCACCCCCGCACACACACACGCACACGCATAGGCACCTTTTCCGGTTTTAGGGGAGCACCGCCTCCCCGCTTGCACAGTGATGCGTGACGCGTATCCTCCACCGACTGCAACCGCGAGTCTTGCCACGCAGTTCAGCATTTACTGCCTGGAGAAGCCGAAGCAAACCATGCGCGAAGGCGACACAGCAGTGCCCGCGTGCAAATCAGCACCGACTTCGTCGCCGTCAAAGGCGAATCTCGCATCACCCCTTTCCTATCTCGATGTGGTGCAGCAGCTTGATGGAGGCGTTGAGTGGTCCTTCGCCCCCTACCCTCCCTGCAGTCGTGCGCAGCTGCTGCAGGTGCACACGTACTGGGTGGCAATACCGAATTCGGCAACAACCGAGACACAGAGGACCATCGAGCTGAAGGTCAATGGTGGAGCGTCTGAAATGCCCAAGGACAAGGAGAGTGCTTCGACCAACAGTTTGGAAGAGGCGATCACAGCACCAAGGTGTTCGTGTGGCAGAGATGACAGGTTCCCAGCGAGTTCGTGGCCCAGTGTGCGTGCGCCACGACTTGCCTGTGTCGTTGGCGTCGTGTGGGTGCGTCTATCAGCAGGCACACGCTTCGCTTGCTCTTTGGTGAATCGCCGAACACCGCACAGCGGTCACGCCAGCGCTAGCAGCACGACCGCGACCTCCTCAAATATCGGCATGTGCCGCCCCTCTGTGGAGGGTTACATTCAAGTTGTCCTAACCCACCCGCACTACCGGCGTCGCGGTCTCGCCTCATGGCTTCTGACGCACTGTTTGGCGCGCACGGAGGTGCCAGCCGGTGTGTTCGCCTCTGACGGGAGTGACGGTGTTGCCTATACCATCCAGCGGTGGCACCTGCACACGTTGGCGGTGGCACGGCGGGCAGAGAAGCGTCCCCACGACGACGACAAAGCGACGAGAGGGTGGGCGCAAGATCGAATGCAACCGCAGCAGCACCGCCAAGATGCCAATCCTGGCAAGTCGGAGCGAGAGTGTAACGAGGAGGCGATTGTGGCCACGCTTGCCATGTATCGCCAGCTGGGATTTCATGAGCGGCGCTACCTTGCGCGGTACTACAGCGGTCAAAACGACGCGGTAGAGCTGATGAAGATGTGCTCGTGACCTTTTATTCATTTTGACGCTGCTCGCCCTATTTAGTCTGCCGACAGGCCTGGAGAGCGGCGAGGAGGGGGTGTGTACCTCACATGATGCATGTGCGCGGCTCTTTCTCTGCACCAACGTACGTGTTGTGATCGCATGTGGTGGCAGTACATAACTTCATGAATGGCGGTACGACTGGCAGAGACGCGTGGGCAAGATGTGGTGTCTCGACTTATGAGCATGGTTTCCGCTTGCGGTTGTGTCTCTGTGGCTTCATCCGACGTTGCGTTGGTGGGCAATTGGCTCACCTCACGGCTGCTCGACTCGCACGTGGTCGTCTATGTGTGAAAGCAGATGTGCACATTGTCAAGAGCGTGTGAGCTCTCATCGAGGCCGCTGCTTGCTTTTTTTTTTTTGTGGAGACGAAGTAACCGAATAAGAAACGAAACGCCACGCTCTTGGCTTGGTAGCGTTGTATCTGCTCAGTGCACTTTCCTTCTTTCCACCCTCCCTCGCCGCTGTACTGGCGAGATGCACCAGCGTGCTTGTACACGTGTGGTGGTGGTGGTCTCTCTCTCTCTCTCTGTGTGCTTGGAGTGAGGCTGCACCTTGGGTTTCGGTTGTACTCCTCGAAACTCTTTTACTGTGTGGTGCCTTCGATCATGCCGCTCTCTCTCTCCCTCTCTCTCTCACCTCTACACGAATGCGTCTCCCGTTCTCTGACACGCCAAAGCACCTACGTGCATGTAAAAGGAAAGCAAGCGAAGGCAAATCACGCTGCACTGTCACGTGTGAAGCTGCGTGAGGCGGGCGCAGGCGCGCACGACTGCATAGTCATTTTGTGCTCTTTTTCTCTGGACCCACCATACACACACACACACACACCCACATAGACGTGTAGTTCAATTCAGAACGAGCAGCGTCATCGACGGCAATCCTCCTCAACGCGGGGTAAGGAGGCTGCAGACGCGTACACGAAACAGAAAGAAGGGGGAGGGAGGCAAAGAGGCCGTCCTTCACTCTCTTCCTCTTCTTCGCTCCAGAGACGCACACGCGTAGCCACTCAGAACCATACATCCTCATCACTACATAGAGGAAGTGCATCAAGTCGAGACCTCTCTCGCTCGCACATACGTACAGGGGGGGGGGTATAGGCACCTACACTCCCCCACACGCAGCACACACCCACGCAGATATACCGATTAAGCACACGTTTGCGGGCGAGGGCAACCGAATCCCCCCTCCTCCCCTGTTTTCATTCACTCTTCCCCTTTCCTGTCGTCGTCACAACATGCCGTTTCCATCGGCGGCGTCCTTCACCCAGGCAAAGTGGCTCGCCTTCTTTGCTGAGCTGACAGCTAAGCTGACGCATCACAATGCACTGGTTGTTATGGAGGGCGCAGAGTTGCTGAAGCGTCTGCTGCTTTCACGCGTGTCGATTGCAGCGGTACTGCAGCAAGGAGACCTTCTTCTGCGCCTGCTGGATGCATGGCGCGGCTGCGTCCTCGCAGAGTACCCGCACGAGTTTCTGCATCGCCACGACGAAACTGCCTTCGCTCTCTCGGCACCGCCGCCCCCGTCAGCAGCCGTCGCGCTCAACGATGAACTAAGCTTTGTGCTTGCCGAGTCCATCTCGCAGTGCATCGACCTCATGGTTTCGCTTCACACGGACGGTGACCCGTACTACAGTCTGCTGGTCTTAGCCCGCGCGGGCCCCATGATGGAGGTACTTGTTGACGTGATCCAGATGGCGCCGCCGCAGACCTACGGCATCACAGCGAGTCTTCTGCAGCAACTACTAGCCCTTCCGCTTGGGCGCGACCCTCTCGGCAGCATGTGCATCGGCGACAGCGTGGATGACGCGCGCGGCGAGGGCGTGCGGCTGGGCTTTGACAAAGCAACGCTAGCTCAGTTGAGGAAGTCAATTCCTCTGCAGCAGCATGTTCACTCTCTCGCCGAGGCAGTCCAGGAGCACAGGGTGCTGCTGCAGCACGCCACCGACACACTGGCAGAGCTACTCGCAGTGCAGCAGGGACCTCGTCGACTGGCTGCTGTCTCTCTCTTCAACCAAGCCTCGAAACGGCTTCGCAAGTGCCAACTTCGGCACGGCTGTGGAGCCACCGCTGCGGCGTTCGTGTCAGGCGGCGACGACCCGCCTGGCATACCGCCATACAGTCGGTACAGCGCGCGCGAGTCCACTGTGGATGACTCTGACTTGAATGTCACCATCACCGGGGCGGCGCTGGCGCCCAGGTTGTCACCGTCGCCGCCGCCCAACGCTGTTTCACTGTGCGCGATGGATGACTTGGAGCAAGGCCTACGAGCAGCTGAAAAGCGCCGCCACAGCAGTGCAGCAGCGCTTCCCGGCAAAACAGAGGAGGCTCGTGGCGCTGCTGCTGCTGCTCGTAGTGACGTTTCCCTTGCAAAGGAGGCAGCGCGCTCTCCCTCGCCACCCGCTGCGAACCCCATCATGGAATCAGACAAGTCTCCAGCACCGCCCTCGCACCCGCACGACGTAAGCGCTATGGTGGATGCCGAGCCGCCGCGCCTTGTGTGTGCGGTGCCTCTGACCATGGCCGAGGAGTCCTTGCGGCACCTTGCCGCATCTCGCTCCCACGACGCCTTCTTTGCCGCCTTTGACTGGCTCTGGTGCTTGACTGTCGCCGACGCGCCCGTGGTTGGCGAGGCGCTGACTCCGGAGATGCTTCGCTGCGGGCTTGGGCGATACCTGATGTCGGCACCGCGGACCCGGCGCGATCGCGTCCTCTTCACACTCCTGCTGCTCTGGATTGGCCACATGCACTCCGTAAGCGCTTTGCGCGAGGAGACGCATAATTGCGTGCTGGGCTTGGCTGCCTCAGCGCTGCTGCCCATGTTGCGCGCGGAGCTGGCCGAGGATGGCGGCCGAACGTCGCCTAGACAAGCACGTAGCAACAGTGGCGATCACGGAATTTCCTCGCTGGCTGTCTCAGCCATCACGCCAACAAACACGAACATCGCCGCTGCTACGAGCGCTACGATGCTATCGGCTCAGGCGGCAATGAACCACTTGGACTACGGCGGCGTTGGCGCTGATCCGAGAGTGACTGGACTTTCCCTTCACCCCTCCCTGTTCCGCTATGGAGAGGGCCGCGACGGCGGTAGCGACCCAAGCGTGAGCGGCTCCGCATTGCTTCCGTACGCAACGACCCGCAAGGCGCAGGAGGCAGCGCTGCTGCTGCGCCCCTCTATAGGGGTGATTTTGCTCTCGTTTCTTCTGAACATCCACACTGGTGCTGTCGCCCACATGCAGCGTGCGTGGGTTTTGCAGGGGCGTGTCCTTGAGGTGGCGCAGATGGCTGTCCGGCGCGCACAGGGCTGCCGATCTGTTCTCCTCGACACCCCCACCAGCATCGATGGCGCTCTCTCGGACGAGGTCTATCTTGAATATGCACTGCGCAGCGTGCGGACAGATGCAACAACGGTGGCGGTGCTCGGTTGCCGACTCGTGGCCGCCGTACTGGGGGACGAGGTGCGCTGGGGTGCGGCGGCGGGCGACCGTTTGGCAGTGACGTCTGCGCCGACCTTTGTGCCGGCGGGAAAGGCGCTGTCGGACGGAAGTGACACGGCAGCGTCGATTCAGGCTGAACTGGCGCTGTCTGCTCAGTCGCTGATACCACTGCTTGTCGACGTGGCGGTCAGCAACCCTGATGTTACGGCCGCGCAGGAGAGTGGGGCGGCTTCTTCGGTGCACCATGTACCTTTGAATTTGCGCTGCTCAAGGTACACCTCTCTTGGCGAGTGTGCCCTGGTGGCGCTGGACGCATGCCTGCAGTATCACGCGCAAGCAGGCCATCTACGCAGCCGCAGAGGCTTTCCGGTGTGCGTTTCGAGCTTCACGATCGAGGATCTTGTGCGAGCTCTTCCGAGTCTCACGGGTGTGTCGCAGTGCAGCGTGCACCCTCCCGTGCGCGCGGTGCCGTATCGTCTTCTGTTGTACTTGAGTCAGCGCCTTGAGGAAGTGCTGGTGGTTCTCAGATATATGCCCTCGCTTGCCAGCGCAGCTGTTTCGCGCGTGTTGGACTACGGACCTCGCGCCGCGCAGTGGGAGGCGGCAGCCGCTGCCGAATGGCTGACGGTACTGGTGGACTTGCTGATCGGCGCAGAGACAGTGACACAGGCAGCAGCGCCTTCGTGCGAGGCGAAGCCGCCATCTCCGTCCCAACAGCGCCGTCGGCTTCCCACTGGGGCCGAGCTGCTGAACGAGTACTTCCACTTTGATGACAGTCCCTTGTCTCGTAAGCTTCTGGTGACGATAGCGTCGGGAAGGCGGAGCACCAGCACGGGGAGCGCCTACGCGGTGAACGCGCTGCTGCAGCTGGCAACACACCTGCAGAGCTACCTTCAGGCTCGCCGCCGCCGCACGTTGCATGAGCGACACTGCCACCCTCAGCAGTTATCACCATCGTCACTGTGCAGTGCGACGAGGGAAGGGGTCGCCATGGAGGAGGCAGTCACGTTTCCTCTCTGTCCAGCTGGCGCGTCGTCGATAGCACAGTGGGTGCTACTTCTGCAGGGCATCACCGCAGACAATAGGCGTCTCGCACGCATCTGCAGAGCCTTCAAGCACTCGATTGAGGGCGACCATAGAGTGACTTGTCGGGGCAGCAGTGGCGTCATAAAGGATGCGTGCTCGCGCGCCGTCACGGCAGCTGAGCAGATTGCGCTGCAGTACAACTTCACGGGAACGCTGTTCCGCGCGCTGGAGGCGCTGCTGTGCGACGCTGCAGCTGAGGTGCAGGCCGCCTCGCTGAGCTCCTGGATTTTGTGCGATGCCGTGGCAGCGGCGCTGACGCTTCCAACGCCGAGCAATGTGCTTGGTATGCTGTCGAGACGCTTCCAGGCAGCGCTCGCGCCGGAGGCCGGGGCCACCGACGCGGCTCATTCGTCCCCGTCGTGGGCACTGCCGCCTGCGCTCGTGTTCGGCTACCAGGCAGCGACTCAGTGGGCCAGTCGCGTTGGCGCTTCCTGGCTGACAGGCTCGTACGGTTGCGTTGCCCAGACCGAGGTGGGCACCTCTGGCGGTGCTCGAGTACGCGGCGGTTTGCCCTTGAAACAGGGCTGTGTGGGACTGGTGGAGGATATCTGCACTGGTGCCTTGTCTGCAATGCAGGAGACGTCGCTGGGTGTGTCGCAGCGCACTCGGTGCCTGGCGGCGACGCTCTTGTCCGCGGTCGTGGACGCGTGTCCAGCGGAGCAGCTTGGCGTGCTGGAATCCCACGGCGCCGCGTTGTTTGCAGCGTCCACCACGTTGCAACGCCTCCCGTGCGTGAGCGGACTACAGTGTCGCCTGCTGCGGCGTGTGCACAGCGCAGCGATGCGCGCAGCCACCTCCGGCGACGGATGGCTGGACGAGAACATCACCTCCCTCAAGCACACTGTCGATTCCTTCAAGGAGCACACACGGCTGTCGTCCAGTTCGGCGAAAAAAGGAGGTCGTAACTCTCATCGCCGACAATCTCCTCAGCCGCATAGTGCTAAACAAGCCGCAAGAGACCTGCAGCGCTTCCAAGTGTTAGTATCCTTGCTAACGAGTCTAGTTTCTTGCGCAGGCGCGACAGTGGCAGACAATGCCGTGCATACCTCTAACCCAAGGGCAGAGGACGAGGAGAAAAGCCCCGCGGGACGGCAGCCACTGCTCACCAGCGCCCAGCGGCAAGCTTTGTGCGCTGTGCTGTGTGATGCGCTACGTGTCGACCAGCTGCAGCCCACTGTCGTGCTTGCGTTACGAAGCATGGCTGGCACCCACGAGGGACGTCGCTGCATCCTCACCGAGATCGCCAGTACAGGGGATCCGCTTGGTCGAACTCTGTTTGGCCGCCTCCTGGCACTGACGCTTCACATGCCGAGCCGCTGGGTAAGAGCGGACTCGGCATCCGGGACCGGGTTGAGCAGCCATGCCTTCTCGCCGACATCAGCGTCGCAAGATCGCCACCGCCGCCTCAGGTCCGCATCGTCGCCCCAGCACTCGCCTTCCATCACCTGCGCAGGCGCCACTGCTGCCTCCTCTGCCTCACCCTCGCGCACCCTTCCTCACGGCGGGACAGCGCTGTGCTCAGACAGAGGCACGATTTCTGCTGTCGGCTGCGATGTGTGCACGGCACTCTGTGGCTTGCGGTCGGGGGAGGCTGCCGAGGGCGCCACAGCCCTTACAGATGCCGGTCCATCCTCTGTGCCGACAAGCAGCAACGTCTTTCTGTCCGCTTTCGTGAGGCACCGCGGCATGGAGTACCTCGCCCGTGCCGTGGTGGAGGCCGATCGCGAGATGCGGCGCCACGGGCGCGATCTCGCTGTGCCGCTGCACTGGCTGCGCCTCGCAGCAGCGCTATCGTTGCATGTCTCCATTGCCAAGCTGTTTCTGCAGGAATCCGACTTCTTCAGCGTTCTACTGGAGCTTGCTGGCACACCAGCATCTGCGCTGCATGCCCCAGCAGCCACTCTGGCCCTCCTCGCCATTCGAAACGTGTGCTTTGCCGATGGGCTGAAGTCGGCGCTCTGCCAGGACGCGCGGGTGTTGTTAACGCTCAAGGCGGCCGGCATGGGTATCACGGCCGTAAGCCAGCTGATCGAGTGGCGTCCGCAGCCATCACCGTCACCGAGGTCAAAGCGACTACTCACCGCAGCCCGACCAACAGTGACAGGCGGCGCACCGCCTCTCACCTCTCGCACTGGTGCTCACCTAGAAGTGATGCTGCGCGAGGATGTCATCGATATGGGGAACAAGACTGAGGTCGACTGGGGGAAGCAAGCGTGTGTCTACGCTCGTGGTATGACGCAGTTCGGAGAGGAACCATCAACCGACAGAAGAGACCCCGCCTCCTGTGACGCAGCTGGCGTCGTTTTGACAGTGGAGGAAAAGTCGGCCGGCGTTGTGCCGGGTGGTGCAGTCGGTGTGGACCGCGTTGCCGCCATACCTCTGCCGCGCCACTTGTTTGGCGACGTTACTAATCGCTCTCGTGCTGCTGAGGTGGAAGGTTCTCTGCTCGAGATCGATGCCACTGTGGGCGGTGGCTCTCCTGTAAAGCGGGTAGAGAATGAGATGCTTCCGGTGCTGGTGGCGGCGACTGATTCAGAGGTCCATCGCCGTCGCTATTTGGCCGCTACCGCCGTCGTCTCGCTGTGGTTTGACAACCAGCGTGGTCGCAGCGCCATCGCAGGCGTGCTCGCCGCGGAGCCGTGCTGGAGCATGGAGGATGTGCAAGCCGCAATCAAGGCGCCCGTTGCCCCCCCTATGAGTACAAAGGCGGAGCGAGGTGCGCGCTGAGAGACAGAGGCGGGAGATCCGAATCAGAGGTGGGTGTCGTTGGGACGGCGGCTCAGTCGACGAGCTTCCCCCCGCCTTACCCTCACCTCTCCCCTCTCTTTCTCTCTCTCTGGACGCCATGCGATTGCGTTCTCCTTCCCATTCTCAACAGAGTACACCAACACCAATATGTGCGGCTATCGAGTTGTGTTTCATCCTTTTTGTGATTGCCGCGCACCCGGTCTTCTCCCTCCCTCTCCCCCATACGCGCGCACACCCACACCCACACACGGACTGACTGACTGACTGGCGTTATGCTGTGTTGCCTTCATCTCCTTCGCTCTTTTGTTTGGTCGCCGATCTTCCTCATTTGGTATCTCGGATGAGCATCGTTCTCCTCCGCACCACCCTCCGCCTCATCCCTCACCCTCTGTGTACGCGTCTGCCTCTATGTGCGTGAGGTTTACGGGGGAGGGGTGGGAGGAGGAGGAAGGAGGGCTGGGCAGAAGAGTGAGGCGTATGTGATGGTGGAGCGGCCCATGTGCAGGCCCCTCTTCTCGATTTCCGCTGTGGTCGCTAGTCATGGTAGGAGGCGTACTTTTACCCTTTGGGCCCCGCGAAAAACACCACAAGAGAGTTGAGAAGAAAATTTGTACCCGCACTGCTCTCTAACTCCGTGAGTCATCCCTGGTGCGTGTTTGCTTGAATTGGTAACCTCATCTCCATCTCTGGCTATCTCCTCGCACGCGGGGTCTTTCCGTGCCCATAGCTGTGATGTTCTCTGCGCCTTGCCCGTTGAGGCGCAGGCAGAGAGGGCCTGGATAAAGGGGAACGCTAATCTTCTTTCTCGCCTCACTCTATGCTAGGTAAACACCTGGTACCATGCTCGTTGTACCAGTACAGAGACCCTCTCTCCCCAGGCTGACACTCCTTCCTCCCTTACCTTTGTCTCCTCATCTCTACTCGTTTGTTCGCGGAGTATGCGGGTGCACGTATGGGTGCATAGGTGCAGGCGATTTGCCATTTTCTTTTTGCAGCACCACTCCTGCTCTTCCCCTTTCCTATACACCATCATCACCCCAGAATCCGCCTTCCCCTTCCTCTCCCCCTTTTGAAGACGAAGACACACAGTGATGCCGCGTAGCTGCTGTTGTTTCCTTGCTTGCAGTCAACCATGACGAGCCAAGAGCGCCAGGCAGCCGTTTTGGTGCTCGTGGATCGACTGCTGAAGATCACCCACTCGGATGCACCAGGCCACGATCCCGCGCGCTTTACGCAGCTCTGCGACGGCATCGCGCTGTTCGCAATGCTGCGGCTAATCGCCCCCAACTCATTCCCGTCGACATGCTCTGACTCCACTGAAGAGGACACGGTCGCCTCCTTGACAGGGCCGATGCCGGTGGAGGATGTGCAGCAGCGAAGGCGCAACATGAACCTGCTTCTCCGCTACATCAGCGCGTACGCTCAGGAAGCCATGCGCACTACATCCTCAACGTCTGTCACGCACGGCCTTGATCCAGCGGTACTCGCTGGCTTGCCAGTCGCTGGCGATGACGACTCCGCCGCAGCAGACGTGGCACAGCAGCAGCAACTCACACAATTGGTTGGCGTTGCTGTCGCTCTTGTCGTGCTCAGTGGCGTGCCTGCTGTCTTGAGCGAGGTCAGGGCTCTGCCTCGGCAGGAGCAGGTGGTGTTGTCGGACTGGGTGAAGGAGGTAATGCACGCCTACCAGCTAAAGCCTCGTCAGCACGCTGGTGCTGCATCTGAGCAGGGTTCATCTAGCTCGTCGTCACATCTTCGCTCGTCAATGAACCCGCAGTTCGCCGGTGGCGGCCTCGTGGCAGCCTCTCCAATGGTCCCACGTGGCACCGCTGGCTTTGCACCGTCGCCCCCGTCCCACCGCAGTGCCAACTTGAACGTCGCCGCCGCTGGCGAGGAGGACGAGGGCTACTACCGCAACGCCGCCTACCAGCTACGGCGCGAGCTGGCCGAGGTGACGACACAACTTGCCGCATTGCACGACGCCTACCGGGTGAGCACAGCGGACAAAGAGGCGGCAGAGGGCAAATATCGACTGCTGCTGAGTGATCAGGCAAAAGTGTCTCCCGCCCTGGGTGCGATGTCGGTGGCGGCGGCAGCAGAGCGCAGCGATAGCAAAGCCGGTGATGACAGCAGTAGCGATATCCTCTCTGTGTGGCAGCGGCGCTGCGCACAGAAGGACAAGACCATCGCGGCCCTGGCCGAGCGTGCGGATCAGCAATCTACGCAGGTGGTAGCGCTGAAAGAGGCAGCGGCTGCCCACGAAATGGCCCTGCAGGCGTTGCGCCGCCGCCTCAAGTCAGCGGAGGAGGCTATCATGGTGAAGTCAGAGGAGCGACGCGAGGCAGTGCAAAAACTCGCGGTAGCGGAAGACAGGCTCGCTGCGCAGATGAGGGCACGCGTGGAGCTGGAGACGCAGGTCGAGGAGCTGCAGTCGCGTGTGCTCGTGCTCACGGTGGAGCAGGACCGACTGCGTGGACTCGGCAATGACGATACCACCCAACTCAGCAGCTCTTTCGCCTCCAACGGGTCGGTTGACCGCTTGCTGGCATTGGAGAACGAGCTGGATGAGGTGCGGCAGCAGCGCGACAGCCTGCAGTGGCAGGTTGGCATTCTACAGCGCCAGATGGGTGCCATGGTTGCTCCCGTCGCCGACGTGTCCACCGCCAATGACACGTGGCGAGCTCAGCTACGCCAGGTCGAGCGAGAGAGGGAGGACCTGCGGCAGCAACTCACTACCGCCCTAGAACGGGCCGGCGGACTTCAGCAGCTGCTGACGGCGAGTGCCGCCGCTTCCGCTGTGGTGGATGTGAGTGGTGGTGGCGCCGGCCCGGATGGACCAGCCAGCGGCACCGCGAATGCAGACGCCAGCATTACGAGCGTAGCGGAGGACAGTGACGCAGACATGAGCTTGTGTGACGCCGACGCCGACTCTCTGTGGAGGGGAAATATGGGCCTCGAGCCAAGCAGCCCAACCCGCGAAACGGCGTGCCGTGAACAGGTCATTCTCTCCTCGCTTCTTCTCCAGTATGGTTACCGTAACCTCCTGCTTCAGCAGCACCAGACGCTGCTCCACAAGGATGCCATGGAGGCTGATGCGGCGCGGCGGCGGCAGGCGGAATCGCATCTGGAAATTATGCGACAGACGCCCTCGTCGGTGCTGGCGAAGCAGCGGAGGGATGTGGAGCAGGGGTTACTGGAGACGGTGCTGCTGGGGGCAAAGCTGCGCATGATGGAGGTGGAGAAGTGATACCCATGTTATTACGTGTACAGGGAGCCATCCCCCCTTACCTCTTTCGCGCTTTCACGTGCTTCTGCACAGGCCTGCGCCTGTCTCTGCTGGATGCGAGGAGGCTAGTCTGCGAGAGCCTCTGCACCGACAGCGGCGTTGTGAAGCGTTGCGTGTGAGAGTGTGAAGCAGCCCAACCTGGGCGGAGAAGAAGAAAGAGAAGGGAGCCGAGAAGGTGATTAGGATGATGTATTGCCTCCTTTGCATAGACGCATGAAGGATCGTCTTATGTGTCAAACAACTGAGGATACGGGCAGGCGCACAGGTAGCCAGAAGAGAGGCGTGCGCACAGGCTTGGCGCTGCGTTGCCGTTTCCAATGAGCGACCTCATGAGCGTGCCACTCGCCGTGCGCGTGTACAAGTGGGGGAGGTTGGGGAGCTGTTTTCCCCTGAGTTTGGTTCTCAGCCACCACTTCATCCCCTGCGGGGTTTGTAATGACACAGATGCCACTACAGGTCTCCTGTCCTACCACACCCTTGCTGTAGCCTACAGGTGGTGGAGGAGGTGGATGCCATGAGAGTTGCTTCAGGCATCTCACCGTTTTCCCCGAGTAGACGTCTTCTCTTGTGTATTTACCTCTGCTTTTCTCTTCCCCTCTGTCTTACACCCCATTTCCGCTCTCTGCGGCCGCTTCGCCTCTCGATGAGGGATATCGATGGATGCGCACCTACACTGGTAGGCGGCTGCTGCACGGTCTTCTGCGCTATCGTGACTTTGCTCATAGGTCGCCGCAACCGCTGCTCACGTCCCTCTCCTCTTCCCAACACGTGCAAGGGGGAGGTCTCCCGTGTTGTCCTCTCTCTCTCTCTTATTTTCCTCTTTGCTAGCACAGCAGCACAGACGCCGGCACCTTTGCCACCCCCCCCCCCCACACACACACATACCCACCCCCTCCTTTCTAATCCACATGCAGCGTCCCGGCAGCAGCGGCGGGACCAGCGTGAGCTCATCGTTTCCGTCGCCATCGCCGGTGTCTGTGCGCGATGCCGACCACACGCACGATGGAAAAGTCGCATCTGCATCATTGCGGCGTCGCGACGACGGCAGCCGAGCGAGCAGCAGCAGCGCTCGTGCTTCTCACCACACGCTTGAAAAGGGAGAGGGTGCCGGCCGTCGTGTTACTCGACATAGTTCTCCTGGTGGCAGCGACAAAGCTGATGGCGATGGCATAGACAGCACCGAGGACCCCAGCTACACGAGCTACTATGAATACAACAGCGACTACGACGAGGAGGATGCGGATTGCTTTGACAGCGACAGCTACCGTGACAGCGGCAACGTGGATGGCTACCGATCCTCGACGACGGGCTCTCTGCCCCCACAAGAGGATCTCTTGCGATTTCTCAGCTACACGCTTGACGAGGCCGCGCTTAAGGATCATCGACTCATGGCGATCGAAGCATTCCGTCACATACTTGTGCTCGGTACGAACCAGGGCACCGTTGCGGTCATCGATTCGTCTTCCGGCAAAGTCAAGGAGGTGTACACAAACCATCACGAGCCGATCTGCGACGTGGACTGCACCGTCAATGAGCTCTACATCGCAGCCTGCGACAAGGCCGGGTACGTCACGATTCAAAGCCGCCGCGATGTGAAGGACGTGTGGATGGCGGAGCTAAGCGGCCCGATCAACTCCGTCGCTTTGCACCCACTGTACCATAAGATGGACAGCTGCCCGATGTTGTGCGCCGGGGCGACAAAGGTACATCTCCTCACCAAAGGTTTACTGTGGAGCAACAGTCGGCGCGTCACGACTCTGCAGGAAGGACGGGGACGCATTCACAAGGTTCGTTGGTGCCACGCGACCGCGATCGATGTCGCCGCGTGGTTATCGGATGCGGAGCTCACCCTCTACGACATAAAGAACCAGGCTGTGGTGCGCCGCGTTCCCTTGCCCGGTCTCTCCGCCCAGAATGCTTTGTACCCGCCCACGCTGCGATGGGAGTACAATCTGTCGAGGGACCCGACCGCAGCTGCCAGCCCTACGGCAGCGTTGCTGTCTGGATGGGGAGACGTGGTGCAGGAGGTTCAGCTGTACGCTGGCTTGCCCGTGTGTCGACAGAGCGGCGGGGGCATTTTCAGTGCAGGTGGGTCGCCTCGCTCCACCATGTCGCAAGACGGATGCCTAAACGCGTCCTCGTCGCTGTCCCTGCTGCGTGAGGCATCTGACAGTCCTGCTCTGGCCCCATCGCGACCATCCACCACCGCTGCTGATGCGACTGGGCGGGGGCCGTACGTTGTAGAGCTGCGCACGCCACAGCCACTGCGACCGAGCAGTACCTTGTTTCCCTACCGAGTTTGCGGCATCGCCCCCTATGGCCCGCAGAGGTACGTGGTGCTGGCATGCATCATCGAGCATGGTATGGAGGGAGTGATGAAGGACTTGGAGGTGCGAGTGGTGGACCGCGGCTCCTTGGCAGACATCTACCGTGGTCGCATGCCCATCCGCTTCATCCACCCATTGCAGCTTCACCTCACCTATCTCGAGCTGCTGCCGTCGCTTGCGGCGAGGTCGGCGTCTCCGGCGTCGCTGCGCCAACTCGCCTTGCCACCGGACCCGTTGGCACCGTCTCCCATGACGCAGTACTTCATTCTCTCTGTCGACACAATCGTGAAGGCGATCCCATCGGACATCGATGACCACGTCGAGTTCCTGCTGCGCACAGGTCAGTTTGAGCGTGCCTACCGGTACGCCGTGGCATATGCGCGCCAGCTGCGGCGGCACGTCCTGGAGCATGTGGGACAGCAGTGGCTCATGCATCTTTTTCACAACCGCAACACAGAGGATGGGGCATTGCGGAAGATTGTCGAGCTGCTTCCTGAGCTCATTCCACGTGACAGCAGCGCTGCATGGGAGCAGTGGATCTACCGCCTGGACACATGTGGTGAGTCATGGCGGCTCGTCGCGCTCCTGCCAGCTAGCACGGGTGCCTCCGCCGAGTACAGGGTGGGCAGCACGTCCGACGTGGAGGAGGTGGAAGACACACACGTCGAACACGCTGTCGCCATGACCAGGTCCCTGCTCCCCCCAGTTGCCACCCTGCAGACCCCGATTCAGCGGGAGTACTACGACCTGGTGCTGCTACGCTGTCTCCGCCACGACCCGAGACTCTTCTACGCTGCGCTACACAAGTTTAACACACTCTTCAGCGTACCCGTCGTACTGAAGGCGACAGAGGTGGCGCATCGAGAGCAGTGCGCCACCGCCGCCTGGTGGGAGGACAACGACAGCGACGAGGAGGAAGGCGAAACCGAGGGCGAGCATGGGCAGACGAGGAGGGTAACGGTGTCTGACGCCAGTCCTACACTCAGCGCCGCCAACGCTGATGAAAGTGGCGTGCAATCAGTGTCGCCAGCTTCTTCCCTGCCGACCACCCCGCAGGGCACCTCGGCAGAGACGAGCACCACAGGGGCAGCCCCGCATCCATCTCAGGTGACCATGTCAGGTGCCGGAGCTACTTCTACCCCGTCAATGAGCCGCACTTCGCGGTGGTCACTGGCGGCCAGCTACGGTTTCCTCCTCCGCTGTGCAGGTCGGCACGAGGAAGCCCTGCAAGTGTTGCTGCGCTTGCCTGCCTCTCCACGCAGCGACCGTGAAGTGTTTGGGCTTATCCGCGACCAGCAGCTTTTCCACAAGGCGCGCGAGCTGCTTCCAGAGTTGCTGCACAGGAGGGAAGGTGCTACACTGCAGCTGCTCATGGAGCACGTGGCAGGGTCGACGGCCGGCAGCGGCGTGGCAAACGGCGCTGGCGAGGCCGTCGCTACTTCCCCAGCATTCGTCGCACCAAGTGGTGGCGCCCCACCATCTTCGCTCTCTTCGACTGCGCTGCAGTACGGCTCTGCGCAGGACCCACTTTGTGCCGAGTCTGTCATCAGCCGGCTCGAGCACAGTGATCGACTGCACTTGCTGCGCTATCTGAACCTCGTCCAGCAGCTTTACCCGGAGGTGTTCGCTCACACAGCAAAGCAGCACGCTCAGCTGTTGGCGACCCTCTACATCGACTACGACCGCTCATCTCTGCTTCCGTTTCTCAAGCAGATGTCCATGTACATCGAGCGCATTCGTGAATTGCACGCGCTCTGCCACAAACACCACTTCCTTGAAGAGGAGATCTTTCTTCTCTTTCGCATGGGCTGCGAGGACGAGGCGCTGCGCATCCTTGTGGAAAAGATGCACGACCTACCCCGCGCCCTGAGGTTTGTCGTCTCTGTCCCAGACCTTGAGGAGCAGGCGGCGTTGTTCACGCGGCTGGTCGACTACACCGTAGCATACAACGCGAGCCTGCCAACTTGCAACCTTGACAGCACAAAAGGCGCCACGGGCGGGTTTGGCGTGCGCGTGCGCTACGTGATACACCATACAAAGCCAAATGAGACGTACGCGTCGATTGCGCAGAAGTACCACGTTGCGCTGGGAGACCTGTGCCAGGTGAACGGCGTGTCGAGAGCCTCCGGCGGTGTGGAGAGCTCGAAGAGGCGCAAGAGCAGCAGCACCTCTGTTCAAGGCGAAGGAGAAGGGCAGAGACACGCACCCTGCGATACCGACGCGGCAGAAAATTCGCCTGTTCCACCGCCGCAGTGCATCGTGCCGCTCAACCTCTTTGGCAACCTTTTCGAGACGCTTGCAGAGTCGCAGTTCATGGAGTATCCCGCGTTGGATGTGCGGCACGTTCTTCGGAAGCTTCCGAGCCGTGAGCCCATCCTGCACGCCGGACCCAGCATCGCCGCCATCGCACACGCCATGGAAGAGGAGGTTGCATTTTTTTCCACCGTATCCAAGGTCGGTGAGAAGGACTTGATGGGCTACTATGGGCAGCTGCTGAAGCGACGCACCGCGGCAATTGCGATGGGTCAACGCCGAGACCTCGCCGTGAGCGGCGCGTCCACCAGCACCGGCGCTGCCACGACGGTCATGCATGTAGCGGACGAATTGTCGGAGGTTTCTGGAGTGGCGCATCGATGCGCAGCTTGCTGCCAGCTGGTCATACAGCGGGTGGTTGTCTTTGCGTGTCAGCACATATACCACCCGCACTGTGTGCTGCAGTACCTCAAGAAGTCACCGCCGGATGCCTTCACCGGAGGAGGGGGCGTGGGTTTTGGTGTCCACGCTGGGGACGCCGTTGCCGTGATGCACGACGACGCGTCGATAGCGCTGCCGATGACATCCAGTGCGGCAGCAGGAGCGGAGACAACGGAGGAGCAGCTTCGCAAACTGCCAGTCTACTGCCGCGCCTGCCGTCAACACTCCGGAGGGCAGAGCTGAGTCCCTTCCCTGTGTTTCGCTTTAGTAGTGTGAAGTACCCCCACGCACAAGCACAGCGAGTGCTACAGCTGCAGCCTCGCCCCCCTATACCTCGTGTCGAGTCGAATCCACTGTGAAGAGCAACCACAACGAAAAACAAACAAAGATGCTTGTGCGTCCGCCTCGCTCGCTTTCTCTCTCTCTCTCTAACCGATAGGCTCAGACTCAGATATGTTGCGCAGGCGCGCATACAGGCACTGACACCTATGCAGTGCCTTTGGAAGGTTGAGGTGTTCAGTTAAGCGGCAGAGGCAGATCGGTTTCTGCATGTACTTCCTCCTTTCCCTTTTCTTAGTAGTGCGCACCTGCGGTTGTAATCTTCTCCACGGCGTTTCCTGCCCCTCACCACCACCACTCTTCTCTTCCCCCCTTTTCCTTTTTCCTGGTCATTCTCAGCTGTTACAGAGAGATCTCGTGTAGCGGCGTGTGCGCAAGTGTGGGTCGTCCCGCCCCCCTCGCAGTAGGCGTCAACAGGCGAAGAAATAATAGCCAGAGAGGGGCTGAACCCTAATTGTTGCGGCGATCATAACGAGGGAATTCCTACAACGCGCTTTGCCACAACCGAGACGGAAGAACGGGAGAGGCTGCATTGTGGTAGCCGCCGACTTCTATCTCTGTCGTTCCTTCGCTTTCTTCCTGAGAGAGCGCGCCACTGTTGATCGCCATCATCATGCGCCGTAGCGTCATTCGTACACGCAAGGAGTTCCTCGAGCGCAAGCAGCACGAGCGCGTTCACGAGGCGATCCACGCCCGCAAGGAACAGTTCCGCAATGCACTGGAGACCACCACCCCGCTTCCCGGGCACCTCAAGAAGGATGCGCTGGCTCTGAAGAAGTTTACGGAGCTTGATGACGCTCAAACCCGCCATCTGGCGACGACGGTCGATGACGAGTACGCCTCCGCCGGCCAGGAGGACCCGCACGTGCTCGTCACGACGTCTCGCAACGCGTCCCAAAAGCTGCTGGAGTTTGCGAAGGAGGTGCGGCTCATCGTGCCGAATGCCGTGCGCATGAATCGCGGTAGTCTCAGCGTGCATCAGCTCATGTACGCCGCCCGAAAGGAGAACTACACAGATGTGGTGGTGCTGCAGGAGTCGCAGGGCGTACCGGATAGCTTGATTGTCTCTCATCTCCCCCTAGGCCCCACCGTGACCTTCACCATTCACAACCTTGTAGCACGCCACGACATCGACGGCGTAGGCACCATGTCGGAGCAGTATCCGCACCTCATCTTCGAAAACTTCTCTACCAAGCTCGGCCTCCGCATAAAGGACGTGCTGCGCTACCTCTTCCCAGTGCCCAAGGCCGACGCATCCCGTGTTCTGACCTTTGACAACGAGAACGACTTCATTAGCGTCCGCCACCACACCTTCAAGAAGGAGAAGGGTAAGAGGCAGGTGGAGCTGACGGAGGTGGGTCCGCGGTTTGAGCTGACCCCATATCGCGTTATGCTCGGCACACTCGAGATGGACGACGCAGAGACGGAGTGGGTGCTGCAGCCGTACATGAACACTGCGAAGAAGCGCCGACTCTTGTAGGTGGTCTACCCCACCGGTGTGCCATGATGACGGGTCGTGCTTCGGTGGCACGGAAGAGGTGGAGGTGATGCTGCATGCGTCGCCTTATTGCCATTCACGTAATGCTTCTTTTACTCCTCTACTTGTGTGTTGGTGCGGTTTATCTCTGCTGCGGTGATGACAACGGTTTCTCATCGTGGTTGGCCCCAGACATCGGGCGTGTGCTCGCTCTGTCTCCCCCTCTCTGCACCATTTCTTGAGTCTGTCTGCACACTCACGGGGTACGTACGCGCACGGAAGGGGAAACAGGCCTCTCTGCCTGCCGTGTAGGTGATACCACGGTTTCCGTTGTCGTTGTCCTCTCTGTAATTCCTCCTCCTCTTTGAGCTCCCTCTCGTCCTCCGTGCTCGCTTGCTGGAGGAGGGATGTTGTGTGACTGCCTGCACGGGTGTGCGTGTGTGTCTGTGCGTTTGCGTCCTGCGCTCTGGTGGTGAGTTGATCTTCGTTGCGTGCTCGTACGTTTCCTTCTCCACTACTCCTACAAAACGAAGAGAGCAAACCACAAAGCGTGCACCGCTCGTCACCCCTTCACGCACTCGAAAAAAACAAAACACACAGAAACAAACAACAACAAAGTGACCCGCCGCACGCGCCTCTCTTCCTTCCATTTCTCGCGGTGACTTTTGTTTTTATTTTGTTATCCGCTGTGTCGTCTTCCTCGTACCCTCAGCAGCTGCGCTTTCATTACGCTTGGCCGTCAGCTTGAATCCTTCCGACCCCCTTCCACCCACTCTGCGCCCTCGCACCTCCTTACATTCCAGAGGAGAGTGCCCAGCGATGAGCTCTTCCATGATGGACCTGCAAAGTGCAAGTGCTCAATGCCCAAGGTGAAGCGTGGGGAGGGACGGAGTGGTGAGAGGAGCCGGGAGGGGAAGGACGAGGAGGAGATGGGTAGGCTGCTAGAGAGGCTACAGGAACGCTCTCGATGAGTCAGGCCACCACTGTGTTAGGCGGTGGACGACGACGGAGGAGAGGGTGTATGGGGTGTGAGTTGTGTGCGCGGTAAATAAGAGAAAATTGCCGCACCAGAAATAAGACGTGCAACGGCATCCCAAACCTACACACATAATGGAGCAACGCAATGGTCTTCTACGAAGACCCACACTCTGCGACTGATCACTGTCAAGACGTGCGGCACGGTGGTTTACTTTGCAGGTACACCCGCGCGCACGCGCATCCGGACAGATGCACGAAAAAGCCATAGAAGGGAGTGCTGTGCAGGGATACCCTACACCTGTGACATGTCCTCGGGTGAACTTACCATGGGAGGGCGTAATGGCGTAGTAGTGCCTGTGTGAGGGGGGGGGGGCAAGCGCGAATGCCACCCGAGTTCGCCCTTCCAATTTCTTCTTTCTGTTCAAATAGACACTCTCGGCGATCAGAACAGACAATCGATCGAGAGGCTCATCGGTGATTTCGTGCACCCTCCCCTCTGCCTCCTCGCGCCTACACACACGCACACACACTCACTCACGACTCTCTTTTCCTTTTACCTTTTCTTTCCTTTTCCATTTCGTTCACTCCGCTACGCCCTTGGAATCAGACGACGACACCCCTCCCGCTTGTGTGCGTACTTGGCTCCACCCCTTCGGTCCTCCATCATCATTGTCGTGCATGTCTTCGCAGACTCCTCTTGCCAGTACCCATGCTCTCTTCTGCGTTGCGCTGCAGAGTCTGGGTGGGGCGCAGATATTCTCGCAGAAATCAACAGAGCAGACCGCAGTGGTATTGACGTCGCCGCACAGCCCAAATTGTGATCGTGCGATGGACGTCGCGGCAGAATCCGCGACACGAGATGACGCGGGCACCAACCAGCGACCAAACCCCAGCAGCAGCGAGGGTGCCACGGAGGTCAACACGCCCCATTGCCGAGACAAAGATTCACACGAGTGCACTGGCGCCACAACGGTGAGGCGGATGGCTACTCTGTATGACCAGCTGACGCGACGTGAGAACGTCATGCCGACGCAGGATACACAAAGGCGCCTGCACCACCTCCGATTTTTCTGTGCTCATTCTTCCCGTGTTGCGGCCGCGACTGGATCGGAGTCGCAGCAGACGAGCGGGCATGCGCTCACTGTGGCCAACGAGACACACGCCGGTGGTGGCTGCAGCAGCACCTGGGAGCTGAAGGCGCGCTACTTTCAAGTGGTGAAGGAAACACTCACCGCCGTCATGGGGCGGAGGCTGCACTCTCAGCTACTCTGCGACAGCAGTACAGCAGACACCGACCCAGCTTCGCTCAACCCTACCCAGCGCCGCGGCACAGGGGCATCTGCCATGACGACGGCGGCTCGACAAGCGGTGCTCCGTAGCGATATGGAGGTCTTCATGGGCGCTGTGGCACATCAAGAGTCGATGCTAGATTCTGTCGCCACGGCCTGCAGGGCGCACCTGATCACGGACGGAGCGGCAGCAACGGCTCCCCCGGCCTGCCTTTTCTTTTCCTCTCTTCCACAGATCCCGATACGGCAATGGGCCGGCTCGCATCTCTACAACAACTGGTTCGTGCGCTGTCAGACTCCGTATGCTTTGGGACCATCAGCGGCGGCAAAACCAAAAGCGATGCGCCTTCATGGGGCACCAATGCTGAAGCCGTCCACTGCTTCACGAGCCCTACCAAAGGCCCTTGTGCTGCCACTGGATGTAGAGGTGGAGCTGCGCAAGTACTGGAGGCTGCACGACGAGGCTGCAGCGCGGGCACGATTGGATGCACTCCGTTGCAACGACGCCGAGGCGTTCGCTAAGCACGTCAGTCTGCTGAAGGTGTCTGGGCTTCTCAAAATTATGGAAAAGACGGAAGGCTTTATGCGCCGCATTGGGCTACGACTTCAGGCCCATTCCACCCAGGCCAGTGCGAACGGTGGTGGTGATACCACAAGTGCCGTGACCACGACGCGTGTTGCTTCTGCAGCCCTCGATGAGCAAGGTGACGCCGACCGCCCAGGCGGAGCTGTAGGATTGCGCGGCAGCGAGTACGAGCGCTTCCGGGCCTACGTGGCATCCACCAAGAACGAATTTAAGCTCATACACCGCGTGGACGTGTTTGTGGCAGCCCAGCCGGCCGGTCTGGACGCGACGCTTCTTCCGCACCAGATGGATGGCCTGCGCTTTCTTGCATCCCTCGACGCCAACCACATCAACGGCATCCTGGCGGACGAGATGGGCGTAGGTAAAACGGTTCAGACGCTCGCGTTTCTCGTCTACCTGAAAAATAGGCGGATCGAGACCGCCGAGGCCAGCGGGGGTAGAGTGGCGCCGCCGCTAGCTGGTCCGCACCTCCCACATTTGGTTCTCGCCCCGCTCTCTGTTGTTCGAGAGTGGCAAGAGGCATGCGAGCAGTTTGTATCGGGTGCTCTCCGCGTTGCCGTGTACCAGGAGCTGGCCGACCCTGTCCGCGAAGCTGCGGCTTACGACCTTGTCTTCCTTCCAGTTCACGCTGCCCGTTACGTTGGCGCGGAGGCGGCACGCGTCCAGTGGCACTATATCGTGGTGGACGAGGCGCACAAGGCAGTGGCAAACCTGAACACCATTACGGCACAGTGCATTTTGAGCCTTCCGTGTTCGCGTCGCCTGGTGCTGACCGGAACGCCACTCAGCAGCGACTTGCAGGAGCTCTGGTCGTTGCTGCACTTTCTGAATCCGGAGGTGTTCACCGACAACGACGCTTTCGAAGAGGTCTTTCGACGGCCGTTTCGTGTGTACGAGGCGCAGGAGATGGAGTTGACGGCGGAGGAGCGCGGCCTGCTGATCCTGCGGCTGCATCAAGTCCTGCGGCCATTTCTGCTACGCCGCACAAAGGCGGACGTCGATTCAACTCTTCGGATGACGCACCATCACATCTGGTGCCCGCTGAGTGCGATGCAGCAGCGCCTGCTTGGCATGCTGCGCGAGCAGCGGCGAACGCCGACGGTTCTCAGTATGACGAGAGGCCACAAGAGTAACAGCAGCAGCAGCAGCAGCAGCAGTAGTGAGGCGGGCCGTGATGACGAGGAGGAGGTCGCAGGTGCCGCTGATGAGGCGCCACACACGATCACTCTTCCAGCGGCGGAGATAGGGGCCGACGCGTCTGCGGGCTGCCCAGGACACACCACTGCTGCAGCTTCGACGGCAGAGGCTCCGCACGGCAAGGCTTTACCAGCTCTCGACACTCTCAAGGCGCACAACGAGGCATCCGCAGCCAGTGATCGGCTCACCGAGCTCGTCTGGCAGTATCTTCCAGCCCTGGCGTATACTGAGGCCAGGGATACCGTGCGCTGTGCAGTACAAGAGGACAGAGCCCTCGGGCTCACCAGCGCTGGCGTCTCAGAATTAACCTCTCAGCTTCTGTGCAACCACGCCTTTTTACTGCCCTTCTTCTCCCAGGTGCTTCACCGTCACGACCTCGATGAAGTCACGCAGGAGGGCTACAATAACGCGGACTCGGTTGCTGCGGTAGCCTCGCAAAGCTGCACCCTCGGTGCCAAGGTCGCGGGGCGTTGCGGGGCTGCCGGCCTCACCCTTGCGTGCAGCGGTAAGTTCCTCATCCTGCACCTGCTACTCGCACGCCTGTACGTGGCGCAGCACAAGGTGGTGCTCTTTACCCACTGGCTCGATTGCGTGGACCTGCTCGTCGACTACCTGCACAGCCGCGGCTGGGCTGATCACACGGAGGTGCTCACGGGCGGCAGCAGCGAGGCCGAGCGTCTGGCGAGTGTGCGGCACTTCCGCGAAGACCCAGCGTGTCTCTTCTTCCTTATTTCTATCAAGGCTGGTGGGTGCGGAATCAATCTGCAAGTTGCGCATATGGTGGTCCTCGTGGACCGTGACTACACAGCAACCAACGAGGATCAAGCACTAGCCCGCGTCTACCGCATTGGCCAGCGACACGCGGTGCGGGCCGTGTACCTCGCCACCACTGACCCCAGCGAGGAGCGTGTGGCGCAGCGGGCGGCGACGAAGAATAAACCGCGAGAGGCTATTATCAATGATGGTGTTTACCAAGTGACGACGGCAAGCGAGGCAAAACGAGCAGGAGAGACAGATGAGTCTGTGACGGCTGCGGCATTCGTGGAACCGCCTTCACATGCCGAGAACGACCTTGATGCCTGCGAGTTGTGGAGGTCGGTCCCTGGGGCCACCACACCACCATCGCCCCCACCTGAGGCACAGGAAACGCTAACACCCGCCTGTGATGGCGAGCTCCAAGGCGCTGCCGGGTCTGCAGCGATTCCCCTGCCGCAGCCGGAGTCGTTCTGGCTGGCGCTCTCTCGCCTCATTTGCTCGATGGATGAGTTGGTGATCACCGAGGCGGATCGAGCGGCAGCAACGGTGCGCAGTGCTGAAGGGGCGAGTCCGGACTTGGGCTGTGCTGCCTCCAACAGAGTCGTTGCACGGCTCTTTGCAACTCGACCACCACAGAGCACTGCAGAGTTGCAAGCTCGGCTGCAAAGGGAAGCAGAGAGGGTGCCCTCGACTTCTCCGCCCAGCGTTGGCACGTCCCCGTCGCTGAGCAGCGCCGCAGCGGGCGGCGCCCTCTTGGGAGCAAGGAGAGATCAGGCAGAGGCTCTGGCCACTGGGGTGTACCCGAGGTCCGACGCGTCCGACGAGAGTCAGGCGGTCACCCTCGCTGAACAACCTCACTCAACGCCGCCGTCTGCCCCCGCTGCAGATCCTCTGCGAAACAGTTCCTTGTTTTGGTTGGAGTACAGCTATCTTCTCCGCATCGCTGAGCGCGGTCCTTACCTCCTTTCCGACGCCCTCCGTGCCGCTGCTAGTAACGATGCCCAGAAGAACGACCCAGAGGAGCAAGTGCGGCGTCGGCAGCGGCGCGATCGTCGCACCGCAAAGCGTCTGCGGCTCGCCAGCGTGGACGTGCCCGACGGCTTTCGCGAGGCATGCTGGGCAAAAGAGAGCATTGATGACGATACCGAGGTGGCGAAGCGCTACTTGCGCTTCCTCGATGCACGCGCCGGCAAGAGACGGCAGCGAAGGCGAAAGGATGCTGACTGAGAGCGCCGCCGTGCGCGGTGTTGTGCAGCAGAGCTGCTGGTGTCACCAGCTGTGACTCGCTATACCCATGCTGTTTCAGTCTCCGGGATGTCCCTGTCGTGGGCTCTGCTTTGGGTGATTCCTCTCCTTGGTGCCTCACGCACACCTATCCTTTCCTGCTTTGGCGGACTTCTTACCGCTTCCCCTCTCTCATGCCTCAGGCAACGCCCACCGATGCCCGGCGTGTGCGTGCGGGCGTTTACCTTTTTCCGTAAGCTGCTATACCAACAGAAATCATCCGTCGAAAGCAAAGCACTGTGTCTCTGGCATGCCTTCGCGGCTGGCTGAGGGCCGCCGGCTGGGTGCGGACACGTGCCACTCTCGCATACGCTTTTTTTCTTCAGCGATCGTGGAGCGAGGAGGGGACGAGGCAGGGGTGAGAGGGAGAGGGGGGGGTTGAGGAGACGCTGCACCCTCGTCTGTCTCTGTGCTACAGTCACAAAGGGAAAGCAAAAGAGAGATTGTGTGGACAGGTTTTGGGCACAGCGTTGCTCTAACCCACACCACGACGAGGCGCCGTGCGTGTGGGCACAGCAATGAAGTCTTCTCAGTGACGTCTCTCTAGCCTCAGTGCCTTGATTGTGACTAACATCCTCTCGCACTGCGCTCCCATGCTGAGTGCTGCGCGCACCTGAATGGTGACCAGTGTGAAGCGCGCATAGTGCGTTTTGGGTGGTCGTTGTCACTCTCGTGAAGGTTGTCCACCTGCAATCCCCTCTCACCTCTGCCGATTTACTTGTGCGTGCCGGTGTGGGTTTCTCTCTCGTTGTACCTCATCACGCTGTGCGGCTTTATCTCGCTGCGTCACTGTCCCCCTTCCTATGTCGTGTGCCACACCGCCTCTCCGCACTTTAGTTTGTCGAGCTATCGTGCTGTGTTGTCCATTCATTACTTCCACCTCAGCTACTCGCTCTTCTCCTCCTCTTGCCCACCTCTCGTTTTCCGTCAGTCCCACACCGTGCGCCAGGGCTACAAGTGGCCAACGCAGCAGGCAAAGAAAAGAAGCAGAGGAGGGCACGGCGGCTTTTCTCGTCTTCTTGTCGCGCACGAGGTGAGGTCAGGGTCTGTTTAAGCGCACGGCGCTTCCGCCGCGCTCTTCGTTGTACACGCGCAGGGTTGCTCAGCACAAATTTTCATGACCAAGACGCAAACGTGAATAGGAAACGAGCCGGCAACTCAGACCGCGTCCCCTTCACCGGCGGCGGCTATGAGCGGTGACCGTCACCGTTATACTGATTACACACCCCATAAAAAAGAGCCATAGAGCCTGGTGGGAGGCGCTGAGGCGGTTTGGAGGCACACTGGCCCATATAGAGCACCAAAGGACGCGTCGCTGCGTCTCTTCATTGGCTTCAGCAGCACATATCACCCGTAAACAATTTATTTCCTGCTGCCCTCCCCCCTCTCTCTATCGGGTATGCCCCCCAAGCGCCGCCGGGTCCCGGTGAAGAACCGAAGCGACGAGACGCAGCGCCTCTCTGGTGGCAAAGCACTACCATTTCTGGCGGCCGCGTCTGCACGTCGCCCACACCACCTCGTCTCCCGCCTCTACCCCCCGTGGGGCAGTGGCTCAAATGAGGCTGTCCATCGCACGAGTGGAGGGACCCGCAACACCACCACCACCACCACCAAGGATGGTGCATCGGGTTCTGCCGCGGTCGCCTCCGTAATGATGCCTAACAGGGCCTCGACGAAGGAGCCAAACGATACTGCATACGCCCCTCGTGGCCGAGGGCGTGCTGGCCTACCCACTCGCGTCAGTAGCAACGGCAGAGAAAAGACGAGACCAACGGGTGTTGCCACATCAAGTCGAAGGACCGACGACCGCCGCGCGTCGGCGGCGCGCAAACGACCCCGATCGACGTCAACTAGCTCATTCCCAGTGCCTGTTGAAGTTGAAAAGAGGGTTGCAGACAGCAACGACGACAGTGGTGTGGAGGCCGTCCACAACAGCAGTGATGGATCTCAACGCACGGAGGTGGTGCATGGCACCACCGAGATACCACCGGAAGCGACACAGCTGTCTACGTCGCCTTCTCCATCTCTTTCCCCGTTACCAATGTTGGCTGAGCGCAAAGTACTGAAGGGTGGCGACCCTGGTGGAGGTGGTGCAGCTGGTGAAGACGCGTCTCATGCCGTTGAATGGCAGAGGCACCGCCTTCCTGGGGTGCAGGACCCTTCGCCATCGGCAAGCGCGACAGCCACCGCCGAAGAGGAGGTTCTCTCTCCTGTGAGGCTCAGTGACGTGGTGACGCCGCAGAAACCACCACTGCCCTGCACTGTTGTCTCCACGGTAGACAGCAAAGTCCTCTTCGCCGAGGAGGAAGACGAGGAGGAAGACGAGGAGGAAGAGGATGAGGAGAGGCAGGCATGGCAGCTCAACCTCCTCAACGGGACCAGTGGTGACACGCGCCGGCTGGCGCGTGCTCAGGATGAGATACACGTGCTTGGGGAGCTGTCGGACAATTCCTCAATCACCTCTGCTCGTCCGCAAGCGCTGCGGCTCTCTTTGGACGCAAGCGGCGGCGGCGGCGACGATCGCGTGCCACCAGCGGGGTGGGAAGTGACGGGGAGGGACACGGAGTTGCGGGGTGAGCCGCTGGGCGTAAGACGTATCGACGCCACCGCCGACCGCGGTGCCAACACAGTGTTCAGTGATGAGGATGACGAGGACGACGGAGAGGCGAGGCGGCGAACGCACATTACGTACACAACGCCCTCTTTGCAGTCCCCTTCTGCAGACGTGGCCGAGGGCGGCCCCATCCCGGTGCTCGAGGGCTGCACACCGGGCGCGGCGGGTGCAGCCGCGACTTTAGCTGAAACGCTTGCTGTGCAAGACTTATCGCTCCTCCCCGACGAGAATGGGGGCGGTGCCACCGTTGCCGTTGGCGGTGTCGTGCACAGTGACAGCTGTGGGTACACACCACTGTTGTCTTCGTCTACTGGCCAACACACACCCCACTCGGCCATCACAAACGCGATGGTGCTTCCTCAGCTGCGTGGCGGTACACCTGGGGCGGCAGCGGCAGAGGAAGTGCTGCTGGGTGAGGGGTTTATATCCCCGCCGGTCAAGCGGGTCACGGCTACACCGCAGCAAGCCACCCAGCGTATTGGAATGATGACAGAAGACGGTACTGCAACTCGCTCAGGTGCAGCCAAAGCCGCAGCTGGTGCCTCTCGAGTGCATGAGAACGCCTTGTCCATCGGCGGCTCAACCTCATCGATGACATTTTTGCCTACTCCGCCTTCCGCTACGCCATGCGCTGTGACGGGTATCGGTGGAGAGAATGGTCTTAGACCCCGCGTGAATATGCCCCTATCATACTCTTCGGCTGACGCCGCCGCCTCAGAGACTGCAGAACAGTCGGCACCGCCGCCCATGTCTCGAACCCCGTCATCACCATCGCTCCCGCCTAGCTCTCTCCCGTCTACACTTGACGACGGGCTCTGGAAGGAGAGTGCAGGGACCACGCAGCTGGACGTGGTGGATGGCATCGCTGTGAATTCAGACTGCTCCCCTCCACATTTGCAGCTCCGCCGTAGGGACGCTCCGGCTCCCCTTGCTCTGTCCGTCGCTGTTGCACCGCAGGAGATGGTGCCGATCGACCCATTCCTGAGCACGCCACCACAGCTCAAGCAAGGATCTTCTGTGAGAGCAAAGGACGCTAGCGGCGGTGGTGGTGGGCGTATGCGATGTGTACCACAGCCCTCGGTTCACAGAGGTGCCAGCAAAGATGGCCACTCCCCTGCCACACCCGACTTTCCGTCTCACTTTTCTCGCCTCCCGACGAAGCAGTCTGCGACGAGTGACACGCCCACAATCACCGGGGCTGAGGTTGATGTGCAGGTTTTGAGGGTGGGCACGCGGGTCGAGGGTCGTTGGGGACGACAATGGTTTCCGGCGGTGATCAGCGAAGCCCCGCGAAACGGCTTTGTGCAGATTGAGTGGGAGGAAGACGGCTCACTGCTCCACGTGCGACTTCGTGAGGTGCGACTTTTGCCTGGCGCCACGACCGCATGGCGTGCGAGTGCCGTGTCCGCGAGCCGTGAAAGCAATTGGAATGCAGCTTCAGTAGGTGGGGCTGCTGCGACGGAGGACGGGGATGGCGTGCTGACCGGGACCCAACTCGTGGCACTGCTGGACGCGGAGGACGCCGAGGAGAGCCGACATGAGCCGATGCCTCCGCACATCCGTCTCTCTGCCCCATGCAGAGAGACGTCGCCACCGATGACGACACCCACGAACAGACAACTGGAGAGGGGCGCTGGGAAAGCCGCTGAGAGGGCCGAGGAGGACGTGGCGGTGAGTGCGCTTTGTGTGGGTTACACGCATGGGGCGACTAGACATGGCGCCGATGCTGTGAACGCGGACGGCATCGGTCATTCGGACCTCGGACACAGCGCTGCACCCTCCGCTTGCACCGCCAACTCCGGATCGCCGTCACGCTCTCCGGCAGCGACGTCCAGGGCACTAAGTCCGTCGCCAGGCGAGGTGCACCCCTCGTCTCTTTGTCTTTTTCTCCCCCAAGCGGTGCGGTGCGACCTCCTGCAGGGCGAGGGCCTTCCGCCTGCATTGACTTCTTCCTCACCGTTTCGCTACCGCGCGGGCCCGGCGACAGAGCTGCAACGACGCACAGAGCTTCAGCGTATTTTGCACTTCTTGACCAGCGCCGGGACGGTTGTGGTGGACTCTGTGGCACAGGCGGACAACATTGCCGCCCAGCTCGGCGACAGTGGCGAAGTGAACGCGACCCGCTTCACTCGTCACCCGTCGCCGCTGGCAGCGGAGCAGTCCCACAGCGCCGACTCGCCGCTGATGCACGTCTCCAAGACGGCGAGTGGGGTTATCGGAAGTGGCGTAAAGCGGAAAGCGGTGGGGCGCGTGTCGCTGCCTCAGCGGAGTGCGATGTCTTCTACTGCTGCCACTTCCCATGCACAGTGCTCGGCGCCGAAGCACTTCATCTTCCTCGTCTCTTCTGCGGCCGCTATTGTAAGCGACATCGCTGAGGGGACTGAAAGGCCGAATCGGCAGCACGGCATGCTGTCCGAAGTGTGCTTGGCGCATGCGTTGGGCGTCTCAGCAATTCACGCCTCATGGCTGTGGAGCATCACCCCCGGCACCACGCGCGTGAAGCTGCCCACGCCGGCGGATCAAGTCGAGCTTTTGCCAAGAGCTGGGCCAGAAAAATGGACTGCGGGGAGAGACACTGGCACCTGTGCCTTATCGACGAAGGCGCTGCCACTACCGCTGCGCTTCGCGCCGCTTGCAGTGAAAGACCGTTGGCTCAGCGCCAAAGACGTGGCCTTCGTCGTGCGAGACGACCGAATGGAGATGTGGCTCAACGTCGCCGGGGCGACCGTCACGGCAGAGCCGGCGCCGGCGCCATCCTTTGACGTCGCTCGCGAGAGTTTGTCACGGGGCAGCAGCCGCGTCAGCGCACTTCCGCGTTGCTCGTCTGGGTCCCCTTTACATTCACCGCCGCTCAGGCAGTCGCGTGCGGAGCGGATGCCGGATTTTGTTTACGTGCCCGACGATGCGACCGTGCCTGTGGACTTGGACCGATTGGGCAGTGTTCCAGTGCTGAAAGTACCATGGCTGGCCGACGGTATTGAGCAGCACTATCGTCATTGTTGCAACCCCGCATCGACAGCCGAGTCGGTGCTGCCTACACCGCCGTCGCTGTCCTCGGTATGGGGGGCTATTCCCTACGCAAAACCACCAAAGGAAAGCCATGTAAGGCACCGCACCATGCTGCTCCAATCAGATTGTATGCAATCTTCTCCCTCATCCCCGTCCGTGAAGCCGAGGGTGAATGAGGCGGAGGGAAGTAGCCGCCCCAACGGTGCGCGTAGCAACGAGGTAGCCGCTGCGTTAACCCTCGCAAATGAGAGGAATTGCCCAAGTCAGTACGGCGGTGACGCCATGCCCCTAGAGTTGGTGCCACAGCTTGCAGACTGCAGGGAGGGGAGTGCCGATGGGGCGGCGCCATCTGCCGCCCCGCCAAGCGCGAGCGGCGGCAGTGCGGATGAGGGTGTCGGTGACGCTGTTGATGAGGTGAGGGGGAGCGTCAGCGAGGAGGAGGTGCTGACGCCGCGCATCAGCAGTGACGACGTGCAGGAACGACCACCTTCGCGTGAAGCGAAGGGGTTGGCCAACGCAGGTGGGTCCAGCGGGGCTGCTGAGGAGAAGAGGGTCGACGCAGAGGTGGAGGACGACATCATACCGAGAGGGGTCGCCTCTACCAGAGCGACTGCGACGATTCTGCCAGGTGCAGTGGGTCCCACTGAACCCTCTGTGTGCACCTCTCATCCTGGTATCGCCATTGGGGAGGACTACTACTTCACCTTCTCTGCCCCTCCACCTCCATCTTCTCCATCGCCACCCCCGCATGGCCCGCCACTGTCCAGCTTCCCCCTTCCTGGGCTGCCGACAGCGACGATTGTGCTTGGTCGAGTCCTGGACTTGCAAGCGGACGCGCCGCCTTCGCCGCTGCTGCACCAGCACCTTTGGGCGGGTGGTGCCGCTTCATCGTTGTCCTTCTCGCAATCGCAGTGTCGTTGCCGTGTGACGCTGCAGCTGTACGAGCCCAAGTACGTCTCCATGCACGTTGACCCCCGCTCGGGGCAGGTGGTACACCAGACCACCGTTTGTCTTGCCCAGCGTTGGCTCACTGTCCCAGGCATCTCGCTGCTCTACGACACACCTGTGTACGTGATCACCAGGGCCGCACGGCAGCACGTCTACTACTTAGAGGAAGAGGAGGGCGAGGTGACGGCACCGGCCATAGGCGACAGTGCATACTACTCCCATCGGCAGCAGCGGTCGGTTCTCTGCGCCATCTCTGCGCCGCCGACCTCAGACCCTTCCCACAGCGCGACTAGGACGACGACAGAGACCACTTCTCCACCGGACTTCTACGAGCGACGCTCATTGTCGAAAGTAGCATTGACGTCTTCCTCACCAGTTCCTGCGTGCTCGGCAACCAGATGGTGTCGTCCGACCGCACCGCCACCAGGAGCGCTTACTGCCACGCCGCCCGTCGTGGACGAGTGCCGTCACTGGGATGCCCTTGCTTCCTCGGGGACCTCTGAAGGAGCGACACGGGACGGCAGCGATGGCGTCGTCAACAAGCGACGACAGCGCGACTGGGCACTACAGGCAGCCGAGGCAATGCGCAGGACCCCCGTTTCTTCTGTGCTGCAATCACCAGACAGAGGTGCCAGCGCACAGAGGGAAAGTACTTAGCGCACGCCAGAGGGGCGAGCCAGTGCGGATGTCTCCGAGCCCCAGAGGTTGACACAATCAACGGTACTCGGCGGGAGTGGGCCAGCATCGCGATCTCCGGCCTTTGATCTAGCTGAGCTGGGCCAGCCACCGTCCTCGGTCGCTATCGCTGCCGTCGGCAGCACGTCTTCCTCCCTGAAGGGTTGTCCAGCACGCCAGTCGCAGCAGCGAAGAGTGACACTGGGCAACTCCCCTCGACCTGTGCAGCTTATCACCGAGCTGCCGCTGCACCTAGGTAATAATACAGTGGTGCTTCGTCCCAACAGCTACATCTCCTTCTACCCGGACAGCTCGCTTTCATTTTCTGAGCATCTTCCAGGGTGTCGGTCACTTGCGGCAGGTCGTGATAGCGGCCTCCAGAGCCACAGTGGTAACAAGGAAGATCGCAGAGGCCTCAGACAGCCGGCTTTCATCAATATGGCAAGGGTTGCCGAACGCACCACTGGCGAGCCAGTGTATCGCAGTGGCGACGGCGATGGTCCCGCAGGCAGCGACGCCAAGAGCGACACCAGCGAGGAAATCGTCGTCGAGGCCCCGCTGATCGGGCGGGTGGAACTGATGCGAGAGGTGGAAGGCGTGATTGACATTGTGGTGCACACTCCACAGCCGAACAGCGTCTTTGGCGGCTCTAGAATGTATCGAATCACCCCTGGCATGATTGTGGATGCATCTCCGTGAGTCTCACTCGTTTATGCGTGTATGAGCATGCAGACTTCTGTACAGCCGTTCCTTTCGGCACGCATACGATGCAACTCCGAAGTCCACATCGCTCTCCCCCTCTCCTCCCCGCCCTCTCCCGCGCTTTCTTCATACGGACAGCGCAGGTTTTTTTCATGTGCGTACTTTTCCTTCTACCTTGCGTGCTGCTGTTGTGTTTCTTTTCTCCCCGTGCTGAGCCTCTGGCGCCCATCTGTACGTATGTACACACATATATATGCATGCATGCATGTATGCCTGTGTGCTTCTGTGCATCTCTGTCGAGAGAAGTCTGTACCCATCGGACTGAGCCCAGAGCCTTCATTGTGTGATCCCCCTCTCGTGTCGTGCCCCACTTCTACTACTGCCACGGGTTCCACTCTCTCTCTGTGGGAAGAGAAAACTCTGCCGAGTGGAGGAGGGGGGAGGGAGGAGAGGGACTTCTGAAGGATCATGGTTGCACCTTCGACATAGTGCAAAAAACCCAAAAAGAAAAGGAAGAAACACCGCGGCAGCGACATTCGCTACCAAGCCATTATCGCATGCTGGTCGAGAGTCGTTGCAGCTGTAGTGGCAGGGAGCGGAGGAGGAAGAGGAGCGGGGGGAGGACAGATTAAGGGGGTAGGTGGTGTGGGCGACTCGCCTGCGCGCGCGTGTGTGTGTGTGTGTGTGTGCATACAAACGCCGAAGCGAATACCCACAGGAAAGGCGGCCCTCCGCGTGCGCGTGCCGCCCCCATTCTGAAAATGTCACTTCGTTTTTTCCCCTTTTCGATTTTTTCTTTTCCGTTCGTGCCTTTCCTTGTTTCACCGCTGTCCACCGCACCGCCCGCAACGGTGGACGATCGCCTCTTTCCTCCTCTGCCAGCCGCCGTTTCAGACTTCTTCATTTGTTTTCAAGGAAGCAACACAGAAGCCTCTTCTTTGCTTGCTCTTCTTGTGTCGCTTCACTGTGCTCTCTCTTTCGTTCTCGACCACCGACTGTCGCTTCGCTTACAGTGGGATGGACAGTCTTCGGGCACAGTGCCCGAACACCCATCCCCCCTCATCGCCGCCTTCACACGCTCTTTCCCCTCCAGCGAGGGCTGTGGCTGCCCCTCTGTCATCGTTACGGTTTCCCCTCTCTGTCTCGTGTTCCCTCATACGCAGCCTTTATGATGATGATGATGTATTACCTCGCCTCTCCTCGCTTTCCCTCTCAGCGACTCACTCACGCTCTCTCACTGATGCCAAGGTGGGCGATAAAAGATCTACGCAAATACCCCTCTTTCTCCACGAAGCTACGACAGACGAGTGCAGTATGCTTGGGAACACGAGAGGGAGAGAGACAGCCACTGGGCGAAGGGTAAGGGAAGAGGGCTGAGGGGAGCTGTTGCTAAGACTGTGAGGGCGAGTGATGTGGCTTGGGTCAGTGTTTACACAGAGAGAGAGAGAGAGAGCGGGAGGGGGTGGCGGTGGTGTGGAAGCCCAGGTTCTCACTCCTGCCGCCGAATCGTATGCTGACACTTGACGAGGGGGGATGGGAGAGGGCGACAGCAGAAGGAAAAAACGATGCAGCGCTGCGCTCTGTGCCAGTGGCTGAGGCGTGCACACACACACACACACTCAGGCCGAGATGAGTGTGGATAAACGAGATAAAAAAGGAATCGACTCAATGCACTTCATGTGCTACTGTGTGTCAGTGCGGAGGTGCTTGTGACAGATGAGTCGAGTGCCGCTGTGCAGGGTGCTCTCATTCTCGTGGAGGGGGCGTGCGGGCGGGCAAGGAGGGTTGCATCATGCGGGATGGGTTATGCTGCGCTCTGCGGATGAGAGCTGGGGCGCAGAATCATGGACAGGGTGGGCTGGCTGCTCTTCGCTATGGCGGTGTTGCTTCTTCTTGACAGCCACACACAGGCACACCCCGAAAGGCACACTGACATTCACGTGAATTTGTGAGCGTAGATTGTGTTGTGTCTTTTCTGCTTCCTCTTTGTGGCACCCGTGTGCCCCCCCCTCCCATTCCCCCCTTCACTCTTTGAAACACCACAGCGCCCCAATCATGCAAGCAAACGAAAATCTTTCGAATACAGGAGGTGAGTCGCATAGCACCTCTCTCCCCCTCTCCCTCCTCTATATTCGTGTCGTGCACTGACACGAGCGCGCGTGCGCTGCGTTTCCGCATCTACGTGTCTTCGCTTTCCCTCTTTTTTTTCCTCGCAGTCAAGACTACTCTTGTCGTTTCACCCGGGGTGACTCCCTCCTCTCTCCCAGCAGAACCCAAATCTCCCTCTGCCTTTTCCTCACCAACAGCATCTCCCGCTTTCTAATCTCTCTCATTCTCCGTGACCTGTCGTGCTTTTTGCTTAGCCATTCCGCCATACTACCGCTGCATGTACGTGTTAGTGTGTGCGCCGCTTAGAGCGCCACTTCTCGATCTTTCCGGTATCAGACGCAGCGGGGCATCAATTGAACCCAGGCAAGGAGGCAGGCAGACAGACACGCCCACACTAACATCCCCAGGATGGGACCGGAGACTATACTGGAGGTTCAAAATGTCTCTTTCCAGTACCCCAATGCACCTACTGCATCGTTGAAGCAGGTGAGCATTACGGCCCATCGTGGGGATCGAATTCTTGTGATTGGGCACAACGGCAGTGGCAAGTCGACGCTGCTGTCTCTTCTCGCAGGTCGGCGCAAGCCACGATCAGGGCGTGTTCGCGTGCTCGGGCGTGACCCCTTTGACGACACCAGTATGGTCCAGCACATCTCCATGATTGGTGCTCCATGGCCCCCCGAGTCGGTGTTCGGCAGCACTGTGGAGCGCGTGGCCTCGCCGGCGCCGGTGCCAGAGCGCAAGACGAGCCTCGCCGAGGCGCTGCGCCTACGTCTCTCCGACTTTGTGGAAAAGATGAGCTCGGGAGAAAAGAGGCGGGTTCAGATTCTGCATGGCATGCTCTACCCCGCCATGGTGCACCTCCTCGACGAGTGCAGCACTGACATCGACGTCGCGGAGCGGCACACGGTGCTGGAACTGGTACGGCAGGAGTGCGAGGCGAAGGGCGGATGCTGTGTGTATGCGACCCACATCCTAGACCGAATTAAAGGCTGGGCCACTCACCTGCTACTCATGGAGGGGGGCCGCGTGGTGGATTTCAAGGCAGTGGCAGACATCACCGTTCCCTTGGAAGACTACGCGTTTCAGTTCATGAGCAAGCGCAGCGGCAGTGCTCGCGGCGCCGCCGCAGTGTCAGCACTGCCATTGTCGTACGGGAAGTTTATGACCATATCACCCGCATCTTCAACGTGTCCAATGACATCCGCAGCCACCTCCCTATCCTCTGCGACAGTCAGTGTGCCGGTCACGTTCTGGCCCCAAGAGAAAAGGGACGACAGCCCAAGCGAAGTCGTCATCGACTGTGTGCACTTGACCTACAAGAATGTGTTTGCAAACCTGTCGTTTCAGGTGTTCCGTGGTGAGCGGGTGTTGCTGTGCGGCGGTAACGGCTCTGGCAAATCCACCTTACTGAACATGCTTGGTGGGAAGCAGTTCTTTGACAATCGCCACGGCGCTCTCTCCGTGCTCGGTAAGCGCTGCTACGATGGCATGCTGCTGAACAGTCTTGTCAGCTACGGCGGAGATTGGTGGACCGCCGTGCCAGGTGGTGAGGTGCACGTGCGAGAAATGCTGCAGCTACGGACGTCTCGTGCCGAGCACTTGCGTGAGATGCTCGCCGTGGACATGGACTGGGATGTGCGGCACATCAGCTCTGGGGAGCAGAGGCGTGTGCAGCTGCTCTTGCACTTGTTGGAGGACAAACCTGTCGTGCTGCTTGATGAGGCGACCGCTGACTTGGACATTGATCAGCGCCACTGCCTCATGCAGTTCCTCTACGAAGAGAGCGTGCAGCGCGGGGTGACAGTCGTCTACTCGACACACATTTTCGGAGGGCTGGAGGGCTGGGCCGACGTCGTGGTGCTGCTGGACCGCACAGTACGCGGTCTTCATGCTGTGTGGCGTGCCTCTAAGGGGCAGTCCATCTCACTGGAACGTGTCGCTGATGAAATCGTTGCACTCAGGGCGCGAGAGGTTTCTTGGGCAACACCATTCCCCACTATGGACGACACAGTTGCACATGCGCGCGAAGCCGCTTGTCCCCCGGCTGCAATTACGGGCAACTATGCCAGTTGCTGAAGCCACACCCACCAACATGTGTTCCTGCTGCCCCTCTAAGACTTGGCGAATCGACTGTAAGTCACCGCGGAAAGACGCACCGGAAAAGAGGAGCGACACGCACGCACAGAAGAAAGCGCGGAAAGGGGTGTAGACAGTGGCTGTAGCGCTACTGGTGGCGCTTTGCGATGCGGCTCCCCGTACTTGGGTTCCCTTGTGGCACATGCAGTTGTGCGTCTGCTGATCCACGTGGTGCTCGCTTGTGCTGCAGTTGGTGGCTGGCAAGGTTTCATACGACACGGAGCCTTGACACGGGCAGCTCCGTTATCCCTCCCCTATTACACTCCCCGTGTGCACCTTCTGCGCAGGCGCTCTTTCCCTGAGTACGTGATGTCTCTCTCTCTCTCTTTCTGCGCTTTGGTGGTGTCTGCGCTCTCTTCTACGCCTTTCTTTTGCATTTTATTCACTTATTTGCTTGCTCGCCCTGTTGGTCGGTCGAACCACCCACTCCGACTTAGCGAGGGAAACACGTCACCTGTGCTCTCAAGCAAGAAAGAATCATGCATGGTGCCGTGACAAGGCCCACCAGAGACCGATCAGACGGATATCATCGCGTTTCAGAGACCTACGTCCGCCTCGATCAGTGTTTTTGCTGTTGCCTTTTATCGAGTCCCTGAAGCTCTCCCTCACTAACACCCCCAGGCCCATTCACCCAACAATGCCCAGCAGCTTTGCAGCACAGCAGCAGGGGAGCCGCAATCCACACCAGAACCCAGTAAGGTCGCACAAGGGAGGTTATCTGCGTTGCCCATTCAACATTAGCCCCAGCTATGCGGAGCTTGCCGAGATGCGAGTGCGCGAGGATCTGGCGTGCGGCGGCAGCAGAACTGCCGTGGCAGACAGGGACGGGATGATGGCGTCTTTATCCACAGGACCGCAGGTGAACGGCGACGGCATTGATGGCGACTTCGGTAGTCGTCCGTGGTGTCGTGCTGGTGTGGGGGCAAGCCGTTTGTCTGGAAAAGAGAAGCGAATCCAGCAAGAGCAGGCTGAGCTCATCTACGGCCGCGGTGCCCTGGCTTCGGATGATGGCATCGGGGAGGCTACCGGGACGGTATCCGTGGGGAGCGGCCGATCTCGGGAGAATATGTTTGCCGTCGATGCGCGCGACCAAGCGGCGTTGCAGCAGGTTGTGCCGCGTGCGGTGCGCGAGAAGGTGAAGCGGCGCAAGTTCGAGAATCTCAAGAAGGAGTGTCTCCCTCCTGATCATTACCACCGTCACGACTGTGCTCCGATGCCCACGAATCGCGCAGCCGGTAGCGAGGTGAGAGAGGAGGATGATGTGGGACTTGACTCTGAAGATCATACTAAGGCGCCTCTCCACAAGCGCACGCTTCTCTCCCCAGCAGCAGCTCGCTCCCCCCGAAACGATACATCGCGTTTGTCTCACTCTGCAGGCAGTGAAGCCCATCCTAGCGGCAGCAGCAATGGTGCCAGTGCTGGCGCCGAGCAGTCGCCACGGAGCGGGCCGTCCGGTGCGTCAGTTCAGCGTGCGCCTCTCCAGGAACCCACCCCAGCTCCCGCGTTGACAACACCGAGATGCCTGAAGAACCGCATGCAGATGTTGGACGACCTGCGGGTATCTGCGCTCGTGGGAAAGCGGCGCCGCCGATAGGCCTCGCCAGGAGGGTGTGGCGGGCGCTGATCTGTATGTATCGGGTAAGAAGCGCAGTTGGCAGAACAGAGTAAACGCGCATGAGCGAGGGCCGATACCTACATAAACTCTTAGCAGAGAGCGAGAGGACAAAGGGCCCATGGGATGCCGAGCCCAACACCAGGGAAGGCTGAAAGTGAATAGAGTGATGCCGATGCTGTCGCTGGGTCGCCTCTCTTGGTGGCTGGGTGATTGAGGAGAGGAGGCGACGGCGGTCTTCACGCTTCTCTTTCCTTATTTCTAGTGCTTTCTTCGCCTCTAGTGGTCATGTCCCTCCTCAGGTTCCCTATCTTTCCCAGGTGCTCTCTTTCGCCGCGACCTTCTCCATGTGTTTGCCATCAGTGCATCTCATCTTCCTCCGCTGCACCCTTCCTCCTCCTCAACTCTATGCGGTTGTCACCACCACCTCTCACAAATGCACCTCAAAGTTGCGCGCTTTGGCGCCTCTTGGGGGCCGTAGCTTGTGACCACTACCATACGATCCTCTCTTGTTCATTCTCCAAGGAACTTGGGCGAGGGCGCGCGGGCTGCCTCTGTCTGTGGAGAGAGAGGATCTAACCTCCCTCCTCCTCCTCCTCCTCCTCACCCTCGCACGTACCCCCCCCCCCACCCACACACACACGCTCAGACAGACAGACCCGCATACCGGCACGGACATACCGTTGTGGTATTCGTCGCCAGTGGGATGCTTCCAGCTTTTCTAGAGCGTATCTTGGGCTACCCAGGAGTCGACAAGACCTCCACAAGCCCTGGCGTAGGCTCAGATGGCGGGATTGCGTTAACGCCCGGCAGCGGAGGTGCTAAGAGCAGTACGCAGTACAGGGCTGTCACGCGGCCGTACCGGTGCAGTCAAAACAACCCAGTGCTGCCACCGGGCGACGTTGCTGGCAGTGCTAAAGATGGCGATGGGGACGGCACATCTCTCAAGAGCTCCACGGTTGGGGGCGGCGGCTTCAAGTTCTCCAAAGAGGGTAGGTCCTCTTTGATGAGCATTGGATCGTTCATCGGGATGGGCACCGGGCAGTCGTCAGTTTCCCTGGTACCCGTTTCGCAAACCTCCAGCGGCGCTTTACACCTCAACAAATTGGCCGCGCCGACTTTTCCCAGCCCCATTGCGACTGTGACCTACCTTAGGCAGAACACTCCGATGACCAAAACCCCTGCCCCTACCACGGCCACCGCTACCACCAGTGCTGCCTTGAGTGGCGAGCATGCAAGGCGCTTTCAGGAGACACTGTGTGCAGACTCAGTGGATATGGTGCTACTGCGGGAGCTGAGCTGGCAGGGTTGCCCGGTCGCCCTCCGGTACGAGGCGTGGATGTTTCTCACCGGATGCTGGACGGCACAGTCCGCAACGCGCCAGCCGACCGTGTCGAGGCGCCGCATCGAGTACGCCTCGTACATCAACAGCTCCTACGGTATTGTCGACTGGGACACTGTATGTGCGATGGTGGACCGCGGCGTCGACACGACGGTGCACCGGTCAACTCTCAAGTCACTCGAGCCCACCGCTGGTGCACCACAGATGGCGGGGACGCCGGGGCAAACAACTCTGACAGAGCTGATGGCCGTACCATCCGGCGCCTTGAGTCTCTTGCGTGCTGCGTCGCTCACGACTGGCGGCAACACAACCACAGTGGCTAATGAGGTCGCCGCCTCTCCGCCTCCGTTGCTTCCGCAGCGCCCACACGGATTTCAGAGCACGTCTGCTATCCTTGAGGATTCCCGCTTGCCGTTGCCGCTCAACACAAGCGGGAGTGACGCGCAACCGCCGTTGCAGCTGTTACCCCACCACTCAGTGAATCTCCTGACAGCAAGCTCTTCCCTGGGCACTCTGCCAACTCCTCCTGGCTCCTCGCGCCGCGCCTCCGCCTCGATGGGGTCCACAGATGCCGCAAGTGCCAGCTCGCCTTCTCATCCCCAATTTTCCACACCGCCACGCCCGGCGTTAGAGGTGCTCAGGTTGCCCAATGTTGTGCCAGCAGCGGCACCATCTGCGGCCGGTGGCGGTCCTGGCGGGGGGCTAGGGCACCAGCTTAGCGCCAGCACGATGCTGGGCTCGAAGGAGCTGCAAACCCTGAAACAGATCCGCAAGGACATCCCTCGAATGTCCGGAGGCCACTGCTACCTGCGCCACCCATGCGTGCAGGGCTCCATTGAGCGCATCCTGTTCATCTGGTCCCTCCGCCACCCGGCCTGTGGCTACGTGCAGGGTATGAACGACCTTGTCGTCCCGTTCATGGGTGTGGTGCTGGGTTACCGCTTCTGCTCGACTCGCTCGGTTACAGAGCTGCACGCCTACACTGAGGAAATCCTCAACCATCTGTGGTCCACTTCGTCAGTGCCGGTCACGCAGTGGATTAACGAGGTGGAGGCGGATGTGTACTGGATGACATCGTATTTACTCAACACCATCCAAGATAACTATACGAGCAGCCACGCAGGGATTACGACCATGATGCGGCACCTTGCGGCGGTCGTGCAAGCTGCAGACCCGCCACTCTACCATTGCTTGGTGAATGTCTTACAGCTCCAGTTTGAGCAGTTTTCCTTCCGGTGGATGAACTGCTTGCTAATGCGCGAGCTGACCGAAACGCAGTCGCTGCGGCTGCTCGACGCGTATCTGTCGGATGAAGCGCGGCGGTGGAGCGTCACGCACGTGTACGTGTGCGCGGCCCTGCTGCTACGCTGGGGCCCGCAGCTGATGGCGTTTAGCGAGGACTATATCAGTGCACTGAGGTTTCTGCAAGCACCACCGACGGAGCAGCTGTCACTGCGCGACATTCAGGACGTGCTCTCAGAGGCCTTTGTGCTGCAGAACCTGTATGAAGCCTCCTTGACACGTCTGTCTTCGACCGCGGAGTGAGCAGCACCGAACAGGTCGAACTCGACGCGCGCACTACAATCGAATAGCAGCACTTGCTGCCCCGAAAGCGGTTGGCGCGCGCTCGTGTACAAATCGCTGCCTGTGCGTAACGTGGTTGTACGCCGCGCCACCCCCTCCCTTCTCTGGGTGAGAACAGCGGGAATGGTTACTTCTTACCGGCTCTCCTCCCACCTACTGTACGCCGTTTCGTTGAGGTCTCTCTCTCTCTCTCTCTTTCTGGGTGCTTATCAGTAGGTTAGGCGTGCTTTGCTCTTTTGTCTCCTCCTCCTCTCTCTCTCTCTCTCGCCTCCCTTCTTCCGCTCATCGCACTTGCGAAAAAAACCAAAACAAAGAGTCTTGCATGTGTTGTCCTCCCCCCTCTGTGTAAACAAACCACATTGCGGTGATGTTGGCGGGGAAATGTTGATTCCATCTCCCACTCTCCCTCTCTGGGTGCGGCGTTTCCCCCTTTTCTGCTGTTCATGAGAGGGCTAGCGTGCCAGCGATTCTGAGATCCGCCTCTGGACATCCATCTTTGCACGCGTGTTCGCTTCGTCGCCGTGCCTCCCCCTCCCCCTGATGCCCACGGACACGCCAGACGCTCTGCGGTGTTGGGTTGGCTGCTCACGAACGATGCCTCGCATCTCTTTTCACCCTTTGACCTTCCCTTCTCTTTCCCTCTGCCCATCGGTCCTCATCGCCGAAACAATCCGTCCTCCTCCACCCCCGCATGCACCGGTTGATATCATGTCGCATAGCGCATTAAAGCGAGCGTATCAGAAACTTCGCCGCCTACCGCAACGCGCAAGGGACTCGATCCTGCACCGCAACTGTACACACCAAGCCTCTCTTTTGTTCACCACTACACCACTCTTCTCAGCGATGGTGAAGTTGGATGTCACTCTCCTCCACTTTATGGAGGATGAGGACTTCCGCGTGCTCACGGCGCTCGAGATGGCCATGCGCAACCACGACGTCGCCCCCACCGCGCTCGTCGAGCGTATCGCCCAACTGCCCCACGGCGGGTGCCGCAAGCGGCTCAACAACCTCCTCAAGCACAAGATGATCCACCATGAGAACACCATGTACGACGGTTACGCCATGAAGTACGGCGCGTACGACTACCTGGCGCTGCGCACGCTTAGCAAGCGAGGCACCTGCACAGGGGTGGGTCACCGTATCGGGTGCGGCAAGGAGTCGGATATTATCTTAGTGCGGGATGAGACTGGGCACGACTGTGTGCTCAAGCTGCAGCGTCTGGGTCGCTGCTCATTTCGCAGCGTGACGCGCAACCGTGACTATAAGGGAAACGGCCGCACCCGTCACGGGGAGAGCTGGTTCTACCTGTCGCGCCTCGCCTCGCAGAAAGAGTACTCGTTTATGAAGCTACTGTATGACGAGGGATTCCCAGTTCCGAAACCGATCGACCAGAACCGTCATGCGCTGCTCATGGAGCTGGTGCCAGGCACCCTGCTGAACAACATCACGGAGCTTGGAGACGCCAGCAAGGTGTATCGCCGCGCTCTGGAGTTGATGGTGAAGCTGGCTGAGTCGGGGCTCATCCACGGCGACTTTAACGAGTTCAACTTGATGATCACTGACGAGCAGCGTGTCATCATGATCGACTTTCCGCAGATGATCTCCATCAACCACCCCAACGCATCCGAGCTCTTCGACCGCGATGTGCAGAACCTCGCCAACTTCTTCCAGCGCCGCTTCAAGGTGGACACCACGTGGTTCCCAATGCTGACGAAGGATGTGGTGCGCAAGGGCGAGCTGGATAAGCAGGTGTACGCGAGCGGGTACTTCACGCGCAAGCAGCAGGAGGATCTGGAGCGGCTCATGCAGGAAGGCTCCCAGCTTGGTGAAAAGTGTGACAGCGAGGCAGCATCCCGTGACCGCGACAGTGACGCGAGCAAGGATGATGGTGATGGGAGTGCTTCGCAGAGCTTCGACGTCAACAGCGTGGACGTGAATGAAGGAGGGGTGGGCAAGCTCACGAGCATCCCCGGCGGAGCAAGCGGTGGCGAGGAAAATGAGGAGAGGGAGGAGGGCAGCGACGACGACGTGAACGAAAGTAGGTGGCTGGATGAGGCCATGAATGCTGCCCGCGTGCGGCGCCAAGGCGAGTTCTACCCCCGAAATGTGCATCGAAACGCAAACTTTTTATCCGATGGCAACATCAACGAGGACCACGTGAAGCACCAAATTCGCAGGACTATTAGGTGCAGGGAGAACAGTGACTTCAACCGCCACCTGCACCGCAATGTGCAGAAGGGCAGACAGAAGCAGAAGATTCAGCGTCAACTCAAGAGCTCCAATGGTGAGGGCTTCTTTGACTAGGGTGCGCAGGTATGCATGAGCTGCTTACTCGTGTAAGTCGAGGAGGAGCGGAAAGGGTCTCAGTTCTATGCACGTCAGCTGCATCGCTGTTATTAGCGATGCAGCTATTGCGATTAGTGCTATCGAGGGGAAAAGAAAGTGCCAAGACAGGCCCAAGAAACCAACTATGACAGCCGAGAATGAGCGAAGGAGCGACAAGATGCTAAAGAGATCGAGGGACCACCCCCTCCTCTGCGTGGGTCGAGTACAAGTTGAGGAAGGAGAATGGCGCTGCAGCGAAAACCACCTCGCTCATCCCGACAAAAAAAAAAGTGCGACCTAAGGCGATTTAACGAGTAACCGTGGGAACATTATTATGAAGGATGCCGTTGTCAGCATCCAGGCGCTTCATCTTTGTATACTTTTCATTTTCTTCTGTCTTATCTTCATCTCTTGGCCAGTGTTGGCTGTCCCCAAGTCGGCCCAAGTGCGCCTCTCCTCCTCTGTGAGGCTGCATCGTCCACCATACAACTGAAAGAATGATTGCCTGAAGGCTCCAACAATGACACGTGTGCAGACCGTGAGGGTATGTGTTAATCTCCGGTATGCGCGGCTTGTGGGGGTGCACGCATGGCAGATCTGTGCGTGTGGCAGTCGATTCGCATTGCACGACGCTTCTCCTCCTTTGGTGAGGGGGCGGAGGTGGGGGAGAGTCGGCCCGCGGAGTGAGAGGAGGGCGTGCGCCTGTGTGTTTATGTATTACTGCTGCCACGACTCACATTGTGCGCCGCTCAGCAAGGCCTTCCGCTACGGTGCCTCGGGGGCCACCCCCAGCCCCATGTATGACCTCGCACTTGGTGCCTTACCGATCCCCCTGCAACTCTCTTTGTGCCCCCTTACTGCACCATCTTTCCCCCTGCCACCAACGACCCTCCCTCCCCTCCCCCCTGTCACATTTCGGCCTCGTACCCGCTCACAAGCACCTGCAGAGTTACATAGATAAAAGCACGCCCCCAAAAGAAAGCCAGTTTGCAGTTACCTTCTCTCTCCCTCCCCTTCGCTTCCTCCCTCCCACCCATACCGGACACGCGACATAGCCGCACGTTCTACCTCGACCCACACCCAAGCAGACGAAATCAAAAAGGAAAGGAGAACTTGGTGCACAGGAGAAGTAAAGTACGTCATCCGCGGCTCTCGTCGACTTTTTTGTTCCTTGTCTTCGCCCTCTCCCTTCTTTGCTCAGCATAATCGCAGTTCTCTCTGTTCTCTTCACGGCACCCCAATCTCGGCTCGCAGGACGCGTACATAACCTATCTCTCCTCTCATCGTCTCGCTGTATCTCCTTTGCTCTTTTCCACATTAGATTCACGCACGTGATTCTGGCCAGAGGGGTCAAGGTAGTAAGCAGCAAGGACATCAACGCCGCCCCCCCCTAGATCCCCTTCCGTGAAGACAGCAGCACCCGCAGCGGAGCGTGCAGAGACAAGATAGGCGAGCGGACTTCCCCCCTTTTTTCCTCCAACTCCTTTTCCCTCTCCGCGGCTTCTTCTTTTGTTTGTTTACGTGCCGTGTCTTGTCGTGGGGTGGGATGGCTGTGGTGGTGCCGGCGTAGTGGACTCCCCCCTTTTTTCTTTTTATTTGTGTGTTGTTGTTGTTGTTTGACTGGCATTCTCTGCAGCTTCATCTCTCGCATCCATCGCACAGAAATACGGCTCTTTTTTTTTTTTGCGCTCTTTTTTTGTTTCTTCGTTTCGCTTCCCCGTGCGCAAGCGCTTATCCCCTTGTCAGGATCCTCTCGTAGCTTAGCACACATCCTGAGCACCGCTGGCAGTACCCCCCCCCCCCCCCCCCACACACACACACGAGCTGGCAAACAGATCAACCCCTGTTTTTTCTTTCAAGTCTGCGAAGCACATTACGCCTAATGCGTCCGACTCGCGCCGGTGCCGCATCACGTGGTGGCAAAAGTTCGACAGGGACCGGCATCCAGACTGTGTTCCGTGATGTCACCAACAGCTACCTTAGTACAAACAAGGAGAACATTCCGCCTGGATACCTTGGCAACGCCCATGGCTCAGTGTCCTTAGGAGATGACAGTAGAAACAGTGGTTGTGGCGGCAGCAGCGCGTGTAACCCTAATGTGTGGGGTGGGAGTAGAGAGCCGCTGCTGCTGCTGCCGCGAGATACTGGCTTCTGCGGTACACCCTTGCAGACAGACTTGGCGCGCACTGAAAACGAATCCATCTCGGACGCAGCGGAGTGTGTTGCGGATGAGTCGGGCTTCAGTGCGGTGCTATTCGCCGGACCAGCCAGCACACGGCCGCCCAGCGGCCCCGCAGTGGAGGCCGCAGCAGCGCACGGCGCCCTTACCCCTATGACACCCAAGAGGCGGGCCTTGAGTGCCTGCGCCGCGGTTGCAGGGAACCCCGGAGACGACAGCGCCTTCCTCAGCATTTCGCGCACACCCGGACACAACGTCACTCATCACCCAGCGCTTAGCAGTGGCAGCAGCGGTTGCAGGCCGATGCAGCAGCGCCAACGCGGCTTGGCCGCACCGCACAGCACTGATACCTCGGCTGCAGCAGCGACCCCAAATCAAGCTCGCCAGCGGCCGTCTCGTGTGGCGAGAGCAGCCCTCCTTGCCTCTCCGCTGTACGCGACTTCGGGTGGTGTGGGTACCGCAACCAGCATACGGACAAGCGACGTGCAGCCCGATAACGGGAGCGTCTCTCCACTACCATTGCAGTCATCTCTACTGTGCACCCCCAACAGAGATTCTCGGTCAGCCGCCGCTGCGGCGACGGTGGCAACTGGCACCCGCGCCCCCCTCGACACGTCGACTTGTCTGGAGGAGATACCACTCTTCCTCAACTCGTTTGAGTCTAGCTCTGAGTCGCCGACGAGGGATGCGGTGGCAGTTGGGGGGTACAGTGCGACACAGACGACCCCATACCGCACGTACGACCTGCAGAGGGCGGTGGAGGAGATGCTTCGAAACTGTCTTGACAGCTTCACCCCTGCCAAAGGGTCTGACAGGAATGAGGCCACGCCATACGGATCACGACGAGGAGCGGCGCAGTGGCGGCAGGCAGCACCATTCAACGCGTATGCAGGGCTCGAATCGCTTTTCTCACCGTCTACCGTAGGCGCGGGAAGGCGAGACGGTTCGAGCATCTGGGCACCTGCGATGCCGGAGTGCACGCCGGATCGGCTGACGGTGCTGCAGGGAGCATTCGCAGAGAGCGACGGTGAGGAGGTGTTGACGACGCCGCGGAGCGACCGTGCATCGTGTGGGATACCATCCGCGGGCGTGCGTCGAGATCCGATGGTGTACTTCTCCACTGCTGCGGTGGCGGTTGTCGACAGCAGCGAGAGTCCGCGCGGGGTAAAACACGATAACGAGGTCGGTGTGGAGTCTATCGGCAACTTGAGCAGCGGCCGCGGTGGTTGCGGAGCTGCTGCTGAGTCCATGTCCCAACATTCGAGCAGCGCGCGCAGCGGTTTCGAGTATAACTGCCATGATGGCAGTTCCAGTGGACCCGACGTGCTCACCATGCTTGCCGCCGCCGTCCAGCAGCAGCATCCTGAGCACCACCATCGCAACACTGAAACGCGTCCCCCGAGTGCACGCAGCATAATGGGGAGCATGGGGCTGGGCTCCCGTACCATCTTGGAGCGCGATGTCACCGGTACCAGACAGCAGCAGTCCATGAAGCCGCCGCCCTCGTACGACATCACTGCGCACCACCATAAGCCGTTGCACCACGACAGTTACGCCCATCCTGGCTACTCCTCAGCGTCGTCGTGCACTGCCACCAGATACGCATTGCCTCCTCCTCGACCCAGTCATCGCCTTCCCCACGTCAAGGCCGCTGCAGGGTCGCTCATCGCCGTTGGTGGCCGTCGCGTTCCAGTAGACAAATTGCACTTGCTTTCCATCGGCGACGAGCCCCCAGTCGGCCAGGCAGCCGCGGAGGCGTCTTTGCGCGGTGGTCCCAAGTCACGGTCGCAGCAGCTTTCTTCTCCGCTGCGTCATGTCGAAGGGCCATCGATGCGGCGGGTGCCAAAGGCGAGTCTGGTGACTGTGACTCTCGCCGGCACCGCAGGTCAGGAGGAGACAGCGGTGCCGGTGGCACCGGGCCGTCACGCTTCTGCACCGGCTAACCGACATGACGCCCCATTCCCGGAATCCTCCGCTTCCTCAAACGTCTCGGAGGCGGCACCGGCACGAGTTGCGGTCACCGGCCCATCTGCCCGTCGCGTTCCTCCTGCCATGGCGACACAGAGGCGTTGCAGTAGCGGCGGTGCCGCCGCTGGCGTTGCGTCCTTGAACTCAGCGTTGGACGGAGAAGGCGTGCGGAAGAGTAGTGAGCTGGACGTTGTGGCGGTGTTGCAGTTTCCCAAGGGGCAGACGATGCGCTTCTTGACGAATTTGTCTCCTACTGCGCTGGAGACGGCAAAGAGCGCCGTCACCCGCGATCGTGCCAGGTCGAAGCGATTCACTGCCGGCACTGCAACCTCCGTGTTGGCGTCCAAGACACTGCTGAGGAGCGTTGAAGTGGGCAAGACGTACCTTGCGCACGTGTACACCCAGGGGAGCCCGCACAAAAGTGTATCCTATGAGGATGTTGGTGTGTGCGTGCAACTAATCACCTCCACTTCGCCGCTCTACACTGCGCAGCTCGGCTGTATGGATGGGATACTGCTTCGCAAGGTGGATGTTTTCATGCACGACGAAGACCGCCGGCAGCACGAGCGCGTGCTGCAGCAGCAGACAACTGCGTACATCGAGTGCGAGCGTCAGTTCAAGTTCTCCAATCTGCCCTTTCAGCTTGAGTCCATCTACTTCACCTTCGACGGAAGCGTGTGCATCATCTTTTATCGTGTTGTCGGCGTGGCCAACTGGCCGTCGTCGACGTGCGCGTTGTACTGCCACCCGAACACGTCGCGTGTGATACGTGAGCTTCAGTTTCACCTGAACTGTCGCGTGTTTCTCAAACAGTGCTAAGGCAGTCCAGTGCCAAGAACGAGCGAAAAAGAAAGAAATTTGCATGTGTGTGTGTGTCGAGGTGGCAGAGCTGTGTGTTTTGTGTTCACTCTACCTCCTCTATCGGTCACCTTGTCCAGTGACTTCTGATGACATGTGACATGGAGGAAAAGAGAACACGTTGATCTCTGCAGAGCCTTGAGGTGGAGTGGTTGGCTGCAGCTTGTGCGTATGTGACCAACACAGCTGCCTTCCCTCTTCCCATCAGGCGCGGTGCAGTAGGCTTGTTGTCCGTCCGTAAACCATAGAGGCACACACTCAGAAAGATATACACACACACATTACATACATACATACATACAGAGAGAGAGAGAGGAAATCATCAGATGCAACCCTGCGGGTGATGGAAAAAATGAAAAATGACAGGTGCACGTTTTTTTTTCCTTTGTTCTATCTGATGTTGCGTGCAGAATTCTTCGTGCCTACCTGACTTCCTCCACAGTTAACTGGGCCAGCTGATAAAAGAGGGTTGGGTGATTGGTTTGGAAAATGGGAGGGAGCTGTATTTCACCATCTACTAGCGCTCATCGCTTGTATCCCCACCATCCATCAAGACAGTGCACAAGCGCGTACATCCGCACGTTGCTGTTGTACGTGCTTGTGTTCGTATATTCGTAGATGCATGTTGAAGGAGCGGGGAGGGGGGGGGTCGAGGTAAGAGGTAAGATGGAGCGAGTGGAGGGCGAGGAGGCTGAGGCTGTGTGGGATGTATGGGAGCAAAAGATGCTCAGTTTAAGGCAAAGTGTACCCAGCATGTCGGGTCATTCTCTCTGCAACGGAAGAGGCGCCTCTTTCTGTGCGTGTGTTATTTCTTTGATGTTCGTGTTGCAGCAGGGTCGGAAGGCGGCATGCGTCCCGGGGTTGTCCGCTACCAGAGAAAGGGGGCGTAGCCGCACATAAATGGGATCGAGTCTCATTCCCCTTCTTTCATCCCTGAGTCTCTCACTTTGCGCTCTGCACCTCTCTTTGTCGCGCATGCGTGTGTGTCGTCGTCGAAGTTGTCTTCACGACGTCTTGCCTCGGGCCCTTTCCGCTGCCAGCAACGTCATCATCACATTATCCTTGTTATCGCTTCATAGACGCACAAAAATGCGCTTCACCATTTTGTTTCTCTCGCTTTGATTTTGATATCCTCTTAGATCTTGAACGACCTTCGTTCCCTCTACTTGTATCAGTGCGGTGAAAGAAGGGCGCGCGCGCTGGAGGCGGGGAGGGGAAAGGAAGGGGCGGGAGCAGCATCTGATGCATGTGTTTCTACGTGCTCAGCTGGGGCTTTCTCGCGTTCTTTCCCACTCTCACCCCCCTTTTTTCTGCCTTTCCTTTGCTCCTTTTGATTGTCGGCTGTTTTTGCTCCGTATTTTGTTTTATTTTGCGTGCTGACGTGCGCAAGTCTTTTCGACTGTTGACGTGTTTTCCCCCCCCCTTCCCTTTGTGTCTGTTTTCCAGCGCAATGTGTCATCGATCGTTGTTAGATATTCACACACGTCCATGTCACACCAGCTGTCCCTCTCCCCGTCCGTCTCGCTCGTGTATTTACCCCTTTTATTTTGCAAAGTTCTTCTGCGCCTTTTTGTCTTCGTGTTTCTGTTTGGGTTTATCCCCCTTCTCTCTTGGCCTTCCACCTTAGATCTACGTAGATACCCTCTACCGACACTTAATCACGCAGAGATGCACACACGCCGAGACCGCCCCGCAACCACTCCCTTCTTTGCTTCTTCTTTTCCAGTTTTGCTGGTCTCCTCTCTCGTCGCCCCCCTCCCCCTCTGATCGGTATTTTACATCGCTTCTTTTTCGTTATGTTTCCCTTTATGCTTGTGGTGGTGTTAAACCGACAACGCCCAAAGGCAGACGCCCACACACGTAAGTGAGCCTTACGCGCTCTCTATTTCGCGGTCTCCCCCCCTCTCTCTCTTGTCATGTTTTCCTACCATTCTCGACGCTCGTGATGGCCACGGATACGACCCCAGGAGGGGTGTGCGCTCATGACGCGAATGCGTCAGAGAGAGAGAGAGTGTGTGTGTGTGTGGTGCTCGTTTTCGAAGGATCCAATGCTGCCGCAGTGAATAAAAAAGCGATTCTCTTGTTGTGCGCGATGTGTGAAGGTGCAGGGAAAAACAAAAACACAACGAAAGTACGTGACCCCCAACTTTTCAGCGAGCCTTTGCCTTTTTTCTCTGCTCCACCTGGCTCAGCCTTTCCATCAGAGGGGGGAGGAGGGGGGACTGTTTTGTCTCCTTGTTGGTTGAGTAATACTTGAAAGTATAGAGTACAGAGCGCCCATACACGTATGTGTTCTAGGTATAAACGTATTGCGTGTACCTGTGATGAGCCATGCTCCCTACTGCACTGATTGGCAGAAGGAGCGATGATTTCATTGTTCTTTTTCCTTTCCGCTGGTTTTGCCGATGTGTTTTTCATTTTTTTTTGTTGTTGCAGCCGCTATTCACCTTTGGTTCCGCCGCCAGCAACATTCCTTCCCGCTACTACCCTCACGGCCTCTGTCCTCCTTTGCAATTTCCTCACTCACCCTGATTCGTTTGAGGACAAGTGGTCGAGCACAAGGGGAAGAAGATACGCTCACCTCATTCTCTTCCCCTGTTGATATAAAAGTAATGTTTTTTTTTTTTTCACCTGTCGCTAAACGCCGCTTTCCTTCGACAAACAGAGGCACGTAAGGTGTATGTGTGTGTGTGTCCTGCGATAGACGCGGCCTACCAGGTGGAGGAGACAAGAAAAGATGATGGAGGGGAATAGGCGGTAGGAGGCGACTGATGGGACGATGATGAGCCTTCTCAAAGACAGAAGGAAAACAATGTTGCGAGAGGGGTGATAGAGGAAAGGATAGGGCCGCATATCGGGCGACAAGGGGCGAGCGTCTTTGCTGAGCTCACCTCCATTGTTCTTGTCCTCTTTGCCGCTTTATGCGCCCTCTTCCTTCTTCTCTGTGCTCACGCAGCCTCTTTTCTTCCCTCTGTTGAACCCGTCCTGCTACCGCCCGCTTTCTCTCCCACCTTTGTTTGCAAATGACGAGAGGGGCAACGATAGAGAGAGAGAGAGGGCGGTGGTTGCAGTCGAGGGGCGGCGGCGGGACGGCACCTTTGGTGAGCACCTTTTTCATCTACGCTTTGAGGTTAGCCCTGTATTTTTGTGTGTGCGAGTGCGTCTGTGTGCGACCCTGACCGCTCTGTTGTCATTGCGTTGGTGTGTTCATGTGTATGCATCTCTCTCTTTGTCTCTGCGGGTGCGTGCGTGTGTGTGTATGTGTGTGTGTGTGCAATCACGATGGCTGTTTTTTTTTACGTTTGTTTTGGACAGTTACGCCGGCGGTGTTCGCCTGAGCATTGCAAGAAAAGGACACGTTGATAGTTCTCTCCAGGAACTGATTCGACAGCGTCAAAAGAGAAAGCACGTGAGGGAGGGTGGACACCGAGGAGATCCACGAATTAATGACTCTCCACATTCCACGCGTGTGACCTGCGCTTCTCAAGGGCCTTCTTTGCGTGGGCAAATACCTCCATTGCAGAGAGACGGGCGCCTACAAAAAGAAAAAATAATGTCTGCGTGAGGACGTGAGTGGGACAACTCTTCGGGTGGAGGGAAGGACACGTCTGAGAATTCGTGGCAGTCCTCCCTCATCCTTTGTGTCCCATGTACACTGTGTGACAGACAGTGTAGGAGAGACAGCAACCATGTTGATCAAACGCTGCTGAAGACAACTCTGCATCTCTCGCCTACATCAGAGTCACACCTGCTATCCGGAGAACAAGGCAACAGAGTACCACATGTTCAGTAAAGTTACTCTTTTTTTTTTTTGCGTCCATTCCCTGAATGTTCAGCTACCCCACTACTCTATTCTTCTCCCCCCTTCTTTCCCCTCTTTGTGTTCGTTCCTGCATGAATGTATGCACGCACCTCTTACACAGCCATGTGGGCAAACTGCCACCACATGCTATCGACTCACTCACTTGCAATTCCCTGAGGCACGTGTACCGCAATCATCTTTTGCTTGCCCACAGACCTCTTCTTTTCCCCCGCAACCATGAATGTGTTGTTTGTGCGGCTGACGTCCGAGTTGCGCGCGGCCGCGGACGAGACGATCGAGTAGCGCCGCCCCATTCACCAGAACCCAGAGCAGTCGTTCAAGGAGTCGAAGACAGCCGCGTTTATTGTGGCAGCACGGCAGAGCTTTGGCTGCTCCGCACTGGGGTCACGCGCCCGGTGCCGACACCCGTTGTGGCGAGCGTGGCCGGCGGTGCTGGTACTGAGCCGATGATAGCACTGAGCACTACCATCGACGCACTACCGGTGAACAAGGAAGCGATCGTGGCATTCAAGTCGCAGAATAAGGGCGTAATGCACGCGTGCAGGCACGACGTGCACACTGCGACGCTACTGGGTACTGCGAAGGTAACCTGCGCGCATCAGGTGAGCATTAAGGGAAGCGTACGGTTCATTTTTCAGCACCCAGAAGAGTTGCTGCCCGGCGACGTTATGGAGTTGTGTTAAGAGCATCTTCGGTATGCACTGCTGAGCTGATGGTTGACGTCATCGCGAGTTATCCAGAGTTCAAGCTGGTGATCCGCGATCGTGGCGGCCCCTTGTCAGCGCTGCATCTGCTTGTGGACCCTGTGCTGCTTGCAGCCGAGGTCGTGATGTCAATCTCGGCGATTAACTGCGCGCAGGACCGATCCGGGGGGGGGGTTGTGTGCCTGTCGTGTCGATTGCGAAAATGGCGACTGGGCTGAATGAGAACCACAACGTGATTCTCGGCGAGGTTAACGCTGATGGGAACTCTACGGTCGCAGAACAAAGCCGCACGCGAGCAGGTGCCGGGCAATATCGAGCGAATTGCATCGAACGTTGCTGCTACGCACGGTGGGACTGCAGAGCTGGACTTCATGTTGGGGTACGACTGTTGTCACAACGACCCTGAGGTAACTGCGCAGGTACGGTTTGTTGGCGAGCGCGTGATTGGTGCTGCCAACATCATCGATTCCAAGGTGTCGCTATAAGGCGAGGAGGACTTTTCTGCGTACCACCTGGAGAAGCCCGGCTGCTACCCCGTGGCTAGGCACCGGTAACAAGTTACAGGGCATCTGCGAGACGTTTCACTCGGCGAAGTTCCGTGTCGATGAGACTGCGATCCCGATTGGTCTCAGCTTCCATGTGGGCTACGTGTACGACAACCTAAGGGAGTAAAGGGGGATCACACGCACTCCTGCACTGAACTCCCCCTCTCCTCTTTCCTCTTGCAGTTACATGGCTCAGTAATTCACGAGACACCAGTCAAACAGGCCAAGCTGGAAGAGTCGTGAGACGCCAGTCCGCATGTGACGTATTATTATTATTTGTTTTGTTGTCGTTTGTGTGCGCGTACTTGTTGCTCTCTCAAGAGGCCATCTCTGCGCTTTTCGCCTGTTCCCACCCCCCTTTATTTCATGCGTGGGTGGGCTCGTGGCACTGCAATCAACGACATTGCGGATCGCTGCGGCGTCTCTCTTTTCCTCCCCTCCCTCTATCGGAGCGTTCGGCTGTGTGAACTCGTCGTGAGGGGGGGGGGGTGGCAAGGAGATGCCATATAAGCCGCGCTGTACTCATGAGTGAGAAGGCCCATGTGCCCAATGTGTCTTGGTCTTCAGTCTTGTGTCATTTCACTTGCGTTCCATCCGCTTCATTGTCCACGCTCTCTTACTTTCACTCGTCTCCGTGATGGCTACACACGCACTGCGTAACCACATATTCCCCCCCTCCCCCTAGCGAAAACTCCCTCACGCCAAGAATACATAAGCAAGCAAACCGTTATGCACCTCTAGTTTGACTTTCACGTACTTGTGTGTGTTCCTCTCTCCCCCCTCTCTCTCTCTGTCTGTTTCCTTTGCTCTTCTCCGACATTGCACGTCCATCTCGTGTGCTTTCTTTGCCTCTCCGTCACCGTTACAGGCGACACCGCATTGCTTCTTGTACTTACGCGTCGTCTTGTGTGGCTCAGCTTTCTGCCTTCGCTAACTCTTCTTTCGCAGTCTCTCACTAGAGGCCTTTTGCTCGAGAACCATGCCCAAGTTTTCAAACTCCGGGTACTCCCTGGTTGGCCAGCAGTGGCAGCGAGATGCGGCCGACGTAGCGGTGACAGAGACGACCCAGGTCGTAGGCAGCGTCACCCGCCCGTGGCATTACAGCCTGTGTGTGACCTGCACCGAGATGAATTCGTGCCTCGAGTGCTACTTCTGTACGGTCTGTCAGCTGAGCCGCCAGTTCAACATGTTCTATAACAACACGCCGGAGCTACACCTTCCTGTCTGCGCCGCAGTGACAGCGCTGAACGTAGGCGGTGTTCCCTCTGTCTTTGTGCTCGAGTATATCATACGTGCAGACATTCGTCGTCGCTACGGCATTGAGGGCAACTGCGTGAAAGATTGCTGCGTGTCGTGGCTGTGCGGGCCGTGCGCGGTGCAGCAGCAGTTCCTGGAGATGACGTCTCTCGGCCTGTGTCCCGGCATGAGCATGTGCGGCCTCACCCCTGTAGTGCCAGAGTCGCCAATGATGCTCTAGACCTTTAAGAGGCTGTTGCACTACTGTCACCACTTCCTTCGTTTTTCTTTCGCTGAGTTGTTCTAGCGCGCGCTCTCTCGCTCTTTATCGCTTCTTCCTTGCTGTTCACCTTACTGCGAAGGTGACCTTCTCTTTTCATTACCTCCTCGTACTTCTTCGCGTCACTCCCTTGTTTCCCCTCCCCCCACTCTCCGTTTCAGCTAGTCGACTCGTTTCTCCTCTTCCCTCGTTCTGCAAGTTGTGTGTGTGTGTTATGTACTGCTGATCAGTGACTCGTTTCTTTCTCCCTTACTGAGTAGTGTTGTCCCCCCCCCCCTGCCTGCCCACCCACTTTGGCTTGCTTACTGCGTTGCTTGCTCTCTTGTTTTCACACACAATCCACACAAACACCCACGCACACTTATCAAATACACCACTGCCGTTCACGCTAAGGAAAAAAAGGAAAACATCCATCTTGGGATACGCACTGCCCTCTCTCTCTCTCTCTCGCGAAAATATGCGCACGTGCATGTGTGTGGAGGCGTTTGGTGATGTCTGAGTTTTTTTTTGGCGTGCCTGTTGTCTCTCTCCTCCGCCTTGTCCTCTCGTACTTGTTTCGCTCTTGTTCTCTGGCAATGAAAAGGGAAACACAGCCTTACACCTCGATTATCTCCCTCATCCTGCCTCCTTTCTTGCTCTTCTCACCTTCTTCGAGAGTGGGCTCAGACAAAGCAAATCCGACCAGTGGAGAAGCGCACGCACCCTGCATAGCGGGCGAGAGAGGTGCAAGTGAGTGAAGAGGCAACAGCGCAGTAGGACATTGATAGCTGCGTATTCTTCTCAAATTTTGCTGGAGCGATGACGGCGTGAAGCTCACAAAACGCCTCCATGATCATGTATGCACCCACAGGAGCGCTGGGACGATGCTGTGCGCGTTAGGGGCGCGTGTGCTGTAAAGGAGGTATGCTGGCACTACTACGCGGGTGGACCCAGTAGCCCACTGAGAAGAACGGACCGTCGACAGGCACGGCCTTCTTTCCCCGGCTCCCTCTTGTACACCGACGAAGCAGCTCTCACCTGGCGCGTTTGGACGAGCTGTGGCGCTGCTGCCCTCACTAGGGTTCATTCTCTGTGTCCCCCTACTCTCATTGGGTGAGAGTCTCTCACACGCACAGTCGCACGTGCCACGCCACCGCCTTTTCTGTCATACGACTGAGAATCCTCTCTTCAATGCATTTTTCTCTCTCTCCTGCTCGCTCCTCTTTCTGCCTCTACAGACGCTTTCTTCGTATAGGCACGGAAAGGCAGCTGAAGGGGGCCCGCCGTGTCCTTTTGAGGGTTTCACTCTTCTTGCTCTACACGTGCACCGCGCAAAAGACAGATCTGCGATACTGACGCACTGTGCAGGGGTAGCTGCACACACACCCACACATATATATATCTACATTTATTTACTGCAGCTCGTGCGCCTCTGCCTCGCACATTGCCGTCACACCATTACTCCACCCGAAAAGGCGCTAACGGAACCCATTTTCGGGTACCACAAGGCCATTCTTAACATGTATTCGCAGGGTGGCAGTGCCGCCTCTGGTGCCTCTGGCGGCCACAGGAGCAATACAGGTACCACAGACCCCGGTGCCCCCACTCGCATCCGCTCTATTGGGCGCTCCTCCGGCGCTGTGCGTGACAGTGTGGCTGGGGGGCCGCGCAGCAGCGTTGGCAGGCTCAGAACATCTTCTCCGTCAACCACTGCTTCTGTTGGTCGCGATAGAAGACCTCTTGGACGAGGGCCCATCCCCACTCAGGTCACACCTCTCGGTACACAATGTTGCTCGTCAGCAGCGGTGCCTCGTGCCACTGCAGGACACTCTACTGCGCACGACACTATTCAGGCGGAGATGGACGCGCTAGCCGACGAGTTTTACGGCTCAGCGCCTTCCCAGGCGCCTAGGGACGGTGCCACCGTCCCTAGGGCACCGGCGTTCGCCACCTCCGCCGACAGTCCCTACTACAGAGCCAATGCTGAAATTGGCCTCACAGCTGACACACTGCATTCAACCACGTCTTGGTACGAAGGACCGGCTGATTCGACCGGGCGCATCTTTGATGCAAGTGACAGCAACCTGCTTTGCATGGATGTATTGGTGCCTCCAGCGGCGGCACCTGGTGCTGTGGTACGCGCTCCCGCTTCCCGTACGTTCGGAGCGGCGCCGCCTTCTGCCTCCTCGCCGCTGTGCGTCGTCGGGTCGGCGGACCACGGGCTGAGGGTGTTTGATCTGTGGACGATGCGTGAGCTGAAAATGCTGTACACGAAGACATGCGGGCACACGGAGTGGGTGACGGCGTGCCGCTTCCTCTCGGACCGCCGGGTGATCTCTGGTGGCATGGACAGCAAGTTGTGCTTGTGGAGTGACGTCATCCGCGGTGGGCCGGCAAGGTGCGTGGACCTACTAGGACACACGAGCAGCATTAGTCAAATCGAGGTGAATGAGCGCCACGGCCGGTCTATTGCGATGAGCGCGAGCTACGATAGGACGATACGCATTTGGGAGCTCAATGGGGCGGCAGGTGGGCGGCAGGTGGGCTGCCTCTCCGGCCACAAAGGCCCAGTGACGCAGTTCAGCTGGTTAGACACGGAGGTGCTCTCAGGAGATCGGCAGGGCACTGTAAAAGTGTGGGATGTGGAGACGGCGCAGTGCCACCTGACTGCCTCATCAAAGCGCGGCCAAATCGGCTCCTTGGGTCACCTCATGCACCCCGACGTAGGACACCTCGTCCTTTTCGGCGACCAAGGCGGCGTGCTCACCGTCGTGGATGCGCGCGGGCCGTCCTCAGCAAAGCCGCTCTTTCAGGACGTTCTACATAGAGGTGGGATGCTTACGTTTATTCGAAGCCCCTCTCTGACGGCGGTGTCGGCCCCACTCATTGTAACATGCGGTGCCGACCGGCGCATCGTCGTGCGAGACGCCCGTCGCAACTTTTCGGAGGTGTGCGTCATCACCGACCACAACGAATTTGTTTACTCGATGGAAGTGATCGGCAACCTGCTTCTCTCCGGCGCCGGCAACGGCCGATTGCTCGTGCATCACGTGGAGACGGGAGAGCTGCTATACGAGCTGAGGGCGAACACAGCAGCGGTCCGCGAAATGTTTGCGTCGCCGTCGATGCTCGTTACGGCCGGGGATGATGGCAAAGCAAAGGTGTTTGATTTTATGTAAAGTGATGGAGCCGTGCTTCCACGCTCCAAGGTGAGGTGTCTGCGGAGATGCGGATACTCGTGCGAGGGAGACTTGACGCTACAAGGTGTTCCTGTGTGTGAGCTGACGGAGCTGCCAAGCACGCGTTGAAGGCCTGCCTGAATAACATGTAGAGAGCCACCCAGCGAAGAGGAAAGGGAAACGCTGCACGAGGAAAAATAAAGCAACAAAGAATGGAAAAGCGCTTCGCCCACGACTTGTGCCGATATGGTCCGCTGCGTATGCGTTTGTGAGAGCGTAACAGCCTCTCCCTACTATGGTTTATCGCTCGTGTACAGCCTGTTCAAGCACTGTGAAGCAGGGGAAAAGGCAAGGAAAGGCCTAGCACTGCCCTGACGTGATCATAGAACAGTTGGATGGATGGACACGAGCATCTGCGTGCGCAGACAGATACTGCTTGCCACCTCGTGACACACCAATGCTCAAGCAGTGACTACCGGATGCCCGCTCGACAGCTCTCTCGCTTTTTTCTCAACCTCTCTCTGGCTCTCTTGTTCCTTTGACCTGGTTCCACCGCGGCGCACACGGTGTCGTGTGGCCTAACCACCAATAACGAGGCATTACCAAAAGCAGCTCTCTCCACTCTTCTTGCGTTGTCCTCTTCGTGGACCCGTGTGCAGGGCTCAGCTCCTCATTTTTCACACTGCACCACACCAGTGCGGTCAAGGTTGTGTTGAGCAAGTGCACTCGCTTGGAAGAACAATGGCATGGGGTGAGCAAGAGGGAGGGAGCGAGCGAGAGGGGAAGGAAAGCCATTCCTTTTTTGAGCGAGGTTATTCATGACATGGACCATTGGTGCGAGGACGTGCACTTGTGGGAAGTCGGAGACGCCACCCGGTGTTGCTGCACTTGCACTGCATAGGATAGCCCGTCCAGCTAAACGCGTGGGTACAATCGTTACTGCTGGAGCAATGGACTCCATCAACTATGCGTGCAGGGCAGCTGGGATATACGCCTGATCGCTTCGCTGACACTCACAAAAAAAGCGAGTGCGCCAACCAGTGGTGAAGTATCCACCTGTGGGCGTAGTCCCTCGTGCGATCTCGAGACTCTCCGCAGTTTAGCGGCGGAGGCTACAGGCCGTGGGGAAGAACACATATAGAGCTGTGACCGGAACGAGACATCCTGATTGCCCTCTGCCATTTCCTCTTCCCTTTTTCCTATACCTTCACACACATACCCTCAACCACGCAATGTGCTCTTTCCCTACTAGAGGATTACGATACCAGGGGTCTACCTTTTCCTTGTCACCGCCATTTTAAATGTCTACTCGAACGTGTAGACACGTTCCATGGCGCCAAAAAGCGACCGAAGTGCGGCAACTCCGTAGGTGCGAAGCTGCCGCACTTTGAGCATCCTCGAGGCGGCATACTTCTTCTCGGCTGGTTTATCCTTTGCTTGTGTGCTCATGCTCTGTATATTTATCTCTGTGTACCGGGCTGAGTGTGCGTGCGTATGCCTCAGCCTCCTTACAATGCAGAAACTCTGGAGTGACACGCAGAACCACAGACACATTCCCATGACTGAGAACACAATCCCACAAGAAGGAAAGACAAAGCTCAGCCCCGAGCGGTGCCACCACTCGTAAGTCCCCAACTACATCTTCACCTAAAAGTGCATGCTATCTGCACAGCCACTCATATACAACCACACATTTCCTAGCACGCTTACAACATAAAGCCGCACCCAACTAGGTTGGCTCAGCTGCGACCCACAATCCACTGTGCCCTCAGCACAACTGAACAAGATACCTCCTGTACAGCTCCATCACACGACCTGCCCTATTTTTCCCTCCTCTTCTTTACAGGAGCCCCCGCTACATCTTTTCACTCTCCCCGCTCCTGGCTTCACCTTTTGGGTTACACGCACCGCTCAACCTCACCGGCTGAATTCCTCCTCAGCAATAACAAACACACAAAAAGCGACGTATTACACTTCAAAGGCTTCCCCTTCACAGATCTTCGCTATGAACTCTACATACTTCCAAGA
>NC_025877.1:473652-487124 GCF_000755165.1 Leishmania panamensis
TGGCTACTTTTGCCGCCCCTGCTCTACGCAGCAGGTGCTGCTGGAGATGACTCTGATGAACGAATTCCCAGGCGCCACGTGCTACGAGGTTACTTCTCATCCCGCGGGCAGGCGGATGGTGTAGCAGTGCGTCTCTGCAGCTCCCAGCGGCGAGGGCGAGGGGTCGCTCGGAGCGGTAGTGAGTCGCCTTGGGGTGGGGGTGGCTCACTGCCGCGCGGGCGCGCCTTGGACGCCCTTTCAATGGGCAAGGCGCAATGCGAAGATGGGCGGGGGGGGCAGCGGTGAGTGGGGGTGGTGGCGAGGGGGCAAAGGCAGTGGAGGACCGGCGGCGCAGCGCTCTCCTCGCCGTTGCTCCTCCGCCCCCCACCCTCTCTCTTGCCCCCCTTGCTGCTCGTGCCGGCGAGTGTATGGCGTGGTGCCCGCACTTGTTCTTCTCTCCGCTCCCCTGTGCCCCATTCGTGCTCCCCACCGATTTTTGTGTGTGCGTGCGCTCTTCCTCGGGCTGCCCCCCCTCCCCTGCGTCTTCCACCCGCCTCGCCGTCCCCTCGCCCTGACGCGCTTACCACGTTGGAGGAGGGTCCCTTCCGTTTGCTTGCCTTATTGTTTTTGTTTTACCATCTTCCGCCGTTGCCCCTCTCTTTCCGTGACACCCACCCGCCGTCTGCACCAACGTGCTTATCTCCCCGTGACTGCCGAGTGCGCGTGTGGGCCCGTCCCTCTTTTCCACTGAGACGGCAGGCGCTGTCTTTTCTTATTGGGGCCCACCTCTCTCCGTGCGCCTCTATTTGCGCACCACGGGAGGCGCACCCCCTTTCTTGTCCTCTTTTTCCTTGTGTGCTTTACGGCTCCGCTGCTGCCGGCCACCTCAGCGCGGTGTCAGAGCTCAGCACCCGCCCTGTGGGGAGACCGCGAGCCTGCAGTCCCCCCTCGGGCACGGCTGCGGGCTCGTGGTGTGCGGAGGTGACTTGTGGTTGTGATGACGTTTGCCCCGGCGCACCCCGAATCGTGTGGACGGCTCAGCACGCATGCGCACCCGCGCACCGCCTCTCTGCTTGTGCTGCGCTGCGGTGAGGTCGAGCGTAAGCCTGTGCCTCGCCTGCGCTGCGTGCAGTGGGATTAGAATGGGCTGGACGGCGCCCAAGGGTGCTGACCGGCCCGGCTCCTTGACGGGTCTTCGATGCCGGTGTGCATTCTGCAAGGGGCGCACATCTCTCACCCCACAGGCCTGTAGGGCATTTTGGCCTCCCCTGTTTTCAGCATTCGGGTGCGGCACGCGAAGGGAAGCGTGGCGGTGGCGTCCCCATGCTCATACAGCAGGACATGCGTGCAGGTGCAGGGCCTTCGTGCTCTCGAGGACGGGGCTGAGGCCGTGACGGCCTGGCTTTGCCGCGGCGACCCTACTGGACGGACACACCTCCCGTCCGGCTACGTGCGGGAGAGCGACCTGGTGGCTCGGGAGGCTCTCGATCCGATACTAAGCGGCGTCGCACGCAGTCCTCACGTTGCTGGAATGGACGCCGACTCGCGCCACCTGACCGGGCTGGGGCCATTCGGCGCGGTGAGGTCAGTGGGCAACGACTTGGCGTGTGCGAGCGAGAAAAGACGCCCGGGCATGGCACAGCGCAGACGGGCCCGTGGAGACGTCACCGCACGTCACCCTGGCGCTCGACTGCTTCATCGGCGACTGGGGTCCCGTCACCACGGCGCCGCCAGTGATGACTGGCGCCCAGCTGCGCTGCGGCCTGATTGCCAAGTCGACCCGCAGAGCCCGCGCCGACCACCGCGACAACCCGAAAGCGCATCAAAGGGGAGGCGGATCGCCCATGCAGTGACACCCGCCACAGCACATACACAGCTGCCAGGTATCCCTCATGGATTGGGTGAGATTCCTGGCCAATAGCAACGGTCGCCAGGAAGGCTGTCCCGTGTGGTAGAGCCGCTTATAGGCCTCCCTGTACGCCAACGCTGGCGCCACTAGCCCGTCGCGTGCGCCTCTCGTTTGGGCTTGCCTATGGTCACTGTGGATTGGAACACGACGACGGGGCTGACAGGCTTGCCGAGGCGGCAGTGCCAGAGGGCCCGGCACCGACTGCCCACATCCCAGACCTGGTCGCCTGTCTCAGACGCCAGGCCGACGTCCCCCGCCACCACGATGCACGGTGCGACGCGCGGCGACAGGCGCTACGTGGCGACCGGAGATGACGCTCGCCCAGCTGCGCACCGGCAGCTGTCCGCACTTTGGACTCCCGCCGCGGCGGGTGACGAAGAGGCGAGGAGGGGCGCGCCGGGTCGGTTGGACGCATGGCCCGAGGCGACGGCAGGAGGGCTCGTGCTAGACGACCAGGATTTAGCCGTGGCGCCGCGGAGGTGTGGGTGCGCTGTGCGGCTGTATGCGTATCCGTGTGGGCTCGTGCCGTTAGAGGAAAGCGCGTTCTTAAGGTTTGATTTGTTTTTTTTTTGTGCAGTTGGTTTGTTATTGCTCTGGAGGCTACTGTATGTGGTAGGGTTTTTCTGTGAGGCTGTCTGCGCTTCTGCACGGTGATTGAGTTACTGTCTCTACGGCAAAGTTCTAGTGGTGTTTTTTCACGTGTGTTTGTGTAGAGGGTACGAGTGACAGCTACTTACAGGTTAACTGCATCTACCGGCACATTGAGAGCTGGAGAGGTGTACTTTTCAGAGGCTGATTTAAAGTGTTTTGTTTGTGCTTCTTTTTCGCGTTATTCTTCTTGTTTCGCGTTGATGAATGCGCCCTCTCTCTGTTCTCCCTTCTATTTCCTCATTCGGTCTTTGCGCCCTTTTATTCTTTGTCTCCCTCCAATGAAAGCCCTCTTTGCTTTGCGTCCATGACTCTGCGCGTCTGATTTCCGGTTCGTTGTCTGTTTTGTTTTGGTTTTAAGGCTAAGGGGCTTGTTTTGAGCTGGTGAGTCAGTTGAATGCCAGCACCTCTAAGTATGTGTAAGCTCATCTGCGGGCATGTGCAGGAATGCATGGCTATGCGTATGTATGTAGGTGTGGATGTATGTATGTATGTAATGTTCTTTATTCGTTTACTAATGGGCATTTAATCCTTTTTTCACGTCTTTTCAAGCACGTTTCTCGTGTTCCGTGTTGGGGCTCCTCTACACCGATTTATTGTGTTTCTGTTTGGCCTTTCCTATGGAGGGAGAGAGCGTAGAAAACACAGCAGAATGTGGATACAGGGGATGCACTGAGGATTTCATGAGAGATAGAAAAGTGGAAAGAGTAAAATATGCAGTCAATGAATCGTTGGTGCAGAGAGGCAGTGAGTAGGGCGGTCGTGTTGGGGGACGTGCGTATGCTTGTATAAAAGGACGCGCTATAGCGCGTAGACTCAGACACAGCAAGCCCCTGCATGTTCTCGTCTTGTTCTTTGTCGTCTTCACTTCTCAGCTGTTTCTCAGATCGTTGTGTACGTCAGGCGCTGAGGGGTAGTAGACAGGGAGAGGGGGTAAGTGAGGGTTGCACGGGCTGATGAAGGTACTCCGAAGGCTCCTCTGTACTTCTACTGTCGCCGTCTGACTGCCCCTTAATACGCGAGAGCACTCGTCTTTTTTTAAATTGTGTATTCCCCGCGTACGCATTACCATTTCTCTTTCCTCTGTGCGCCTCCCGAAGCAGTGCTGACGTGATGGATACAACACATCGGCAAATAACGCCTCCTCCGACCACGACAGTTTAAAAAATGTTTCGTATGAGTATTTTCTATTTTTTCCACTTTTGAGAGCAAGTCAACGTCAGCTGCCCACATCCCAGACCTGGTCGCCTGTCTCAGAGGTCAGGCCGACGTCCCCCGCCACCGCGATGCACGGCGCGACGCGCGGCGACAGGCGCTACGTGACGGCAGTCGTCCGGCACCGAAGGACACATTTCGTGCGACTCTACTGTTTCCATGTGTTTTCAATGCAACACGGAGTGAAGGTGTGCAGCGTGTTTCCCTGACACTCCGTCAGTGCGCTCTGTCGCCTCGTTTTCTGTGGCCTTTTTTTTTATATCCTCGTCTCAAAGAGTAGCCTTTCTCGCCTGTCCAACAATGCTTTCTTCCCCTTTGTGTGTGTGTGTGTGCCCTGGTTTGCTTGTGGTGCATCGCTGTCGACTGCGTTATGGACACGACTGGTGGTTACTACCAATGGCGCGGCTTGCTGGTTGTGAGTATACAGATGCTCGCCTGGAAGTCTTCAATCAAACCTTTCCTTTCAACTCGCTCTCGTTACCTTTTGCTGCTGGGCTGCTTCAGCTCCATCGTTCTCGTTTCTCCTACTACTACTACACAACAATCGCTGTTAGGGTGCGCTATCAGGAGTTTCGTATTCATACAGGCACACAAAAATACGCACAAACGCAGCGCGAGTGAACTCTATGCCGGCGTTGGTGAAGCGGTGGAGGAAGTGACCCGAGGGATGCACGCAGGAAGGGTGGATGGAGGAGTAGGGGAGAGGGCAAAATCGATAGCATAAACACCGAAAGACCGGGCAGGACGAATGTGTTTGCCGTTGTATTCACCTGCTAATTTTTTTTTTCGCCGCAATCGATCGGCAAAAGAAGAGAACTCCCCACTTGCCCCACGTCTTCCTCCCTTGTTTTATTATTACGCTCTCCTCATGCGGCGTCTTGTCTGCATCCCATCATACTACTGCCTGGACACTTCATGGAGAGCATTCCTACGTTCCTTTCATGCAGGCGCTTACAGCGGAGCATGTCGCCTACCGCACGCAGTACGACATTACGGCAGCGCTCAGGATTCGAATAGTGCGCATCACGGTGATCATGGTTCCCTTCATCTATCGCCTGCTAGCAGTGAACAGCGGCTCAGCAGTTCCGAAAGGCGACCGCTGCTGCTGCCTCCCCCCCAACACCGTGCCGCATTGGTGGGATACCCTTTATGTATCTTCTCCAGCGCTTCATTGTAAAGAAGACGGATAAGTTGTTTCATACGAGGAGGTCTGCATTGGGGCTCCTCTGCAATGTAGTCGCCGCAGACTTCACGACTCCCCTCCATGGCAACGTGGCCAAAGAGGCAAAGATGCGCGAGCGGCAGATATTAACAGCCTTACGGAAGGCCTCAAAACCTAAGCTGTATTCCTCTCTGCCGAGTGCAGCTTTGATGCTTGGAAGGCGGCATAAATGAAGGCCGCCGCTGCTGTGCGATCTGCACACACAGGCGACAGACTCGGAGAACCGCGCAGACGGATTGGGGAGCACAACAGGCGTACCCGCCGAAAGGCTACTGTCCTCGTCCGAAGGCATCGGGTTGGAGGACAAAGATGAGGTCGACATGACTTTTGATGGCAACTTCGAGGATGGTGGCACTACGTCCAGTGGGCGGAGGGCGGGTGTGTGTGGCGTCGCTGTTAGAAGAGCACCTCCGGGCTGATGTGCATCAACGCGATACTTCGGAGGTGCTCCCTTTTTTTTTCGGATTCCTGGAAATGTGCCAAGTTCAGTTTTCCGGTGCAGCTTTGGCCTCTCGCTCCTGGTGCCTCGCGAGGGGTACAACGCTGAAAACGCTAATCGATGGGTGCCTCTTGACTTCCTAAGAGACGAAACTCGCGTGCGAGCGGCGCGCACTAGCATGATAGTCCCTGGGATGGATACCCAAGGTGGTCGCGAGGTCCGGTCCCCCATCCAGTTTTCGCTTCGGGCCCCTTTGTCATGGCGCCATCCAAAGGGTAAGAAGCAGGACCACCATCGGCGTCATGTGGTATTGCGGGGATCAAGGTAGACGTGCACCTCTGTTCTCGCGGTGGGCCTGGTGGGTGCACTCTCTGGGCTGCTTACGATAGCGAAACCGGCCACAGTGATGGCGTAGATTACCGCACTGGAGTTCGGGTGATGAATGTTGCGCTGGTAAACTTTGAGGGACTTGAGTGGCCCGTTGAGGTGTTTTTGTCCTCCAAAGAGCGGTGGGTGTGGAAGTACTCGTTAGGCGGTTGGTGATCGGCCGATAGCGTGGGGGGGAGGGAGGGAGGGAGGAGGGGCGTAAATGTTTGTGCCGCTTACGCAGGACTTCGCGTACTCAAACAGGGTGACCAGTAGGACAGTGAAGGCAGCGGAGGAACGCGAGAACCAAGAAGAAAGCGGGCACACAACTGTTCCCTCCTCCCCTGTGGCTTCAATGACCATATCTGACTCTTAGTGTCCCCCTCCCTGCTTCTCCGATTCCTCTTTCCTCTTCTTGTGTACGTCAACACCCCTCAACGCGTTTTGCCATTCGCTTGTTTGTGTTTGACCCGACTTGCACGTGTTTTTCCCTTCCCGTGACCCTTTTCTCGTCGGTTTGTTGTTTTCATTTGACTTCATCTACTGATACCCATCTGCTGCTTTCCGACCCTCTTCTGATCGATGCAGAGAGAGAGAGAGAACGGCATACCGTCTTGACCAGGGCACCGTTGAGATGTGCCCCCACCCCCTTCTACCCCCACGCCGCTACTTTACAGCTTTATCATGCAAGTGTGTGATTGATGACCCAGACGAAATGTTACCAAGAGCGACTGGCCCCAAGGGCCACTGAGTAGGGAAAAGGCTGAGCCAAGAACGCTGAGCTCCCTCTCTTCCCCTTTCTCCCTTTCATTCTCACTCTAAAAGGGTGTTGCCATCTTGTAGAGGGTCCCCCTGCCATCTTCTTTCGGTCCTCTTCGGACCGCGAGGTACGGGGGCACGTATAGGTGCCTCTGTGTGGTGGCTCTCTTTTCCCCTTTCTTATCTTGGGGAAGATATCAGCTGATTGTACTACCTTCTCTGTGCATTCCAGTAATTCCCATACGAGCAGCCTTCATCATGTCAGCCACCGAGTGGGTCATGGTGCTCAAGTAAGGGTGGGCCCTGCACTTGCATAGAAGTTGGTCAAACGATAATGCGCAACGCTTGTACCAATCGACGTACAGAAATCGGTCTCCCCTACCTGGCGACGTCCCACACGCTTCGTGACCTCGCCCACAACTGGTTAGCAAATGAGAGGGAACGCCCCCCCCCCCACAACTGAATGATTGCCTTCTTCTCCCTCTTTTGCCTTTCTCTCTGATTTCGAACTATCCAGAGCGGGAAGTATTCACTCGAATTACCCATACAACACAGCTTCACCGCTGTTGCCGTGTTTTAGCCAGAAGCGATACTACCCTCTGTGCAGCACGCGTACAAGAGTAAGTACCATAGAGTGTACACTCCTCTGCTCCCTGACGCGGTCCAGGTATCAGCATCGTGCTCGCTTCGGTGGAGAACCGATTGGCACTCCCACGGCGCTTGCGACGAGTTCCATCATCGCTAGTACTGAGGGCGTCCGCATTACTACCTTCTATCCTACCCGCTACACGCACGCTCCCCGGACAGAGGAGCACCTCGAAAGTATCCCACGGCAACACAACCAGCCGCAACACTGCATACGGCACCCCACATACACACCCACACGCAAGTAGTCTTTCGCACCTTCATCTTCCCCGTGTCTCTGTCGAGATGTCGGAGCAGCGCATCACTGTCGCAGTGCGTATTCGTCCACCGATCGGGCGTGAGCGCTACGAGCCCATGTGCGTTCGCAAAGCCGACGATAACCAGACCATCACCATTACCGCCGAAGAAACGTCTGCAAACGTCAGTGGTGCTAGTACCTTTCAATTTGACTACGTCTTCGACGAGGCCGATGATCAGGTCTCCGTGTACGACGAGAGCGTCCAGGAAACGGTGGATCATGCCCTCTCGGGCTTCAACGCCACCGTCCTGACGTACGGCCAGACCGGCTCAGGTAAGACCTACACCATTCTAGGTAGCAAGTCATCGAACGGCAAAGTCACGGCAGAGTCCGGTGTCTTCATGCGAGTTTTCGATGACCTGTTCATGTACAAGGAATCTGTCAAGGAGCGAATCCACATTATCATCACCCTCTCCGCACTGGAGCTCTACGTCGAGGACGTGATGGACTTGCTATCGAACAAGAGAAAGCTGAAGCTGCGCGAGACACCAGAGGAGACGATCACGATTGGCATCAACACAGTGGAGGTGCGCACCATGGCGGATGTCGAGCGTAACTTCGATATCGCAAACTCCTTCCGCTCCGTGACGGCCACAAAGATGAACGACACCAGTTCTCGCAGCCACGCGCTCTTCTTCATTGACCTCTTTCAAGTACAGGTGGAGAAGTCGCCGCAGCTGCCAGAATTATCGCAGCTCGTTGACGAAACGGGCATGTCTCTGTCGAAGGGCATTCCTGGCGTTATCAAGTCCCGTATCGCCCTCGTTGATCTCGCCGGCAGCGAACGGGTGAAGCGCTCCGGTGTCACTGGGCAGGCCATGGTGGAGGCGCAGGCAATCAATAAGTCCCTTTCCACTCTCGGGACGGTCATCAACGCCATGTATCTGCAGAATTCGCACATTCCGTTTCGCGAATCCAAACTGACGAAGCTGCTGAAGCCGTGCTTTGTCGACACTAACTCGCGTCTGCTACTGATTGGGCAGGTGGCACCGCCGTCGAACAGCGCCTCCGAGTCGCTGGGGACGCTTCGTTTCTGCGACCGTGTCAAAGGGCTCAAGGCCGGGCAGGTGATGGGCTTCAGCGACCCAGCCGCCGAGGAAGCTTTTCTGCGGTCGCGCCGCGCCAACGAGGAGCTGCTAGCCGAGATGCGCATTCTCAACGCGCAGTACTACTACGAGGTGGTGAGCGTGCGGCGCCTCGCGGCGGCCAAAGGCGTGTCCGTGGACCAGGAACGGCAGCGCGTCGTGGCTGAACTGAAGGCCGGGGCGGCAGATCTCGTGGAGCGCAAGGAGCGCGAGGCGCTGGAGAAGGCGGAGCGCGAGGTGAATGCGCAGCGAGATGCCGAGGTGGAGCGGTTTGTGTTGCACATGAACAACCTCATCGAAGAGTACGAGCAGGTCGCCTACGCGGTCAAGAAGGAAAAGAAGGCGTTGAAGAAACTGAGAGAGGAGCAGGGCGCAGAGCAGGAGGCACAGCTTCATGAGGCCAAGAAGAGCAAGAAGCACCGACTGAAGATGCAGGAGGCTATTGCCGAGGCACAGCAGAGCGTCGAGGCTATGGTTTGTGAGGCTGAGACACTTAATCGGCAGATCGAGGCAGTGAAGAAAGAGACTGCGGCTGGTGCGATTGACGACGTCGACGACGCTGCGCCTCCGAACAAGGCGATGAGTAGTGCGGTTGAAGAGGCCACGCACAGTCTCGTGGAGTCCTTCTACAACCACGTTGCGGAGCAAAGTCGTCTCTACTCGATGTTCGTGTCGCGTCTGTCCGCCACGAGACTGGAGCGGTCGCGGGTGCGACGGATGAAGCTAATGAGCTCCACGTTAGTGACGGAGGGTACCCTACTCTACGACCTGATTGCTTTCCTAGTTGAGCGCGCTGTCGACGTGTCGGAGGGCAACGCGCTGCCTGGGGCGAAGTGGGGCTGGTTCGACGTCGACGGTCTTAGCCGGCGCCTCCTCTGCGGAGACGAGATGTACCCGCCCATGTTGCCGTCTGAGTTTGAGCAGCTTGACGCGGAGGCTCAGCCGTGCCATGAGGAGCCGCATAAAGTCACTTTCCTCAGCTCTGATGAGAGCGATGGCGAGAACTCGCACCACGCCGCCGAATCTCGTCGCATTCGGCAGATCCGTGACGCCGCCGCCTCCGCCAAGGCTGAGAACCTGCACGCCTTACGCTCCAACGACATGGAGGGCAGGGGCCACGGATCCAGTAGCGGAGGCAGCTCTGACGGGGACAGCGATGCCGGCAGGTCGAGCGGCAAAGGGTCCGCTCCTGCCTCAGCGCCGCACGGACACCAGTCAGAGTGGATGGATGGTCAGCTTGTCAGGGGGACGCCCCCCCCGGATGCGGCGCTGGCGGTAGCGGATACAGCAGAAGATGCGCCGCCCGTGGCGATCAAGTCAGATGGGCGCAGTAAAAAGAAGGATGCGATATCCGCAGACTCTGGGGCCGCCGGTGTCACCTCTTCGAGTGAGAAAAACGGCGCTGTGGCGGCCTCTGCGGCGCAACCGCCAAAAACTAGGTCAGGTCGGCATGACAAAGCACGGAATGTGGCGCCCACGGTGGCAGCCGCATCAGATGGTAGCGCTAGCGATGCGTTCGGTGACGAGTCGAGCGGGACAGAGGCCTCGTCGTCGCCATCAGAGAGTGACGGTGAGGACGAGTCGGCGGCGGCTCGGAAGGCCCACAAGAAGAAAGAGCGGGAAGCTGCGTGCATAGCCAGAGACATCGATGAGGACGAGCTCCCGGTGGACGCGCCGAACCCGTCCTACCAAGAAAAAGACTCTCGTGCACTAATGAAGGTGTACGACTCGCCGACCCTCGTGCAAGACCTCATCCGGTTCCTCCGCAGCGGCTCCCGCATGACCAAGCACTGCCGTCGTGGCAAGCCCCATCAACGCATCTTCTGGGTCTCGACGCAACGCGGCAAGAGGGAGCTTTTTTGGAAAGAGCCGGACTCACGCAGCGCTGACTACTCGTGCATTCAGCTTTCCGATGTCAGCTTCATCCAGCTTGGGTGCTTTGGTAAGGTGTTTTCTCGCCACCGAATTCCCCCCACTGACCCTGCCTTTTTCCGCGCCTTCACAATCGGGCTGAAGCATGGTGGGCGAACAGTAGACATTGTGGCGGAGACGCTGCCGGACTACGAGGCGTGGGTTGTTGGTCTCTCACACCTCGTCGCCGTCGACCCCGTCTGGGGCGGCAAGATTGACCTCACCTTGGAGGTTGGCACTGACCGTCTCACCTATTTTGAGTCGAGCGTGTGCGAGGCAAACTACATACACCCCTTGGAGTATCTGGAGCTGAAGAGGCGTGTTCAGTACGTCGCGAAGCGCACGATGCAGGTGATGGCGGAGTGTGGCAACGACACTGTGCGTGCCCAGGCGATCCTCGGCGGCATCCATCCTCCAGCTGTGAACGGCAACTGCGCTGTGTACATGACAAAAGGCGAGATGCGTTTTTTGCTGGCCGATACCTTCGACATAATTCGGGTGTCGCGGCTGTGGATGCTCTTCCAACAGATGAACCTCGTCTACGACGACAACTTCACTCCCGCTACCGCGTTCGGCATCACGCAGCGCGAATCGTGAGATGACACACCTACCAGGTTGCATCTTCTTTCTGCTTGTCAGGCTATGCGTCTATCCCATGGGAAAGTCGAGGTGCTGCTGTGCCTGTGCGCAAGTTTACACGAGTGTGCCTGTCCTCGGCTATGTACCGCGTTACTGTGCGACTGCAGATCAGGTGGCTTGCAGCTCCTGATCTAAAGCGTGCTCACCTGCACGCACACAATCTCCCGGATCTCGCTTTAAACGTCTCGATGAACTGGGATCACCTGAAGCTGGTGGAGGTGGGGGGGGGGGTCGCCGCTGCGCTAGATGTCTTCTACGCGAGGGTCGTGGGGCAAGGGGCGCACAACTTTCTCCCTTTATCTACACAGTCACGTCCACTCACACCCTGTGTGTGCATGTATGCTGGCCTTCTGTTATCTTAGGCGCTCAGCTACACACACGTACAAAGGAAATCTCTGTAGTATGCGCCTTTGTGCAGGAAGGAGAGGAGGCCGGCAGTGCTACACGTTGAACTCATCATTGTCATCCATGTACGCGTGTGCGACAGAGAAAGTGACATCAGCATCACCATCGCTGCATGTGTTTTGTGCGCTTGCTTTTTAAAATTTAGCATTATTCTCGTCTTGTCCTCATTCTGTGCGCGTGCTTGTAGGTGTGTGTCTTCCTGCCTGCTTTGCCTTGTCGTTTTGACGCTGTGTTGCTGGTTGCTTCTCCAGCGGCAGAGGTGCATCTTGCGCGTGGGTTAGTCGATATATATATATATATATATAATTGTTTGGTTGTTGTTGTTCTTTCCACCACCATCGTCTCGCACTCTCCCTTCCCTATCCTGCCTTATTTGACTTCGTTCTCCTTCGTAGTTCTTTGACCGATGCGCGAATGAGCTGACACGATTTTCAAAAAAAGGAAGACGAATGAGGCGCGCGCGCTCTCCTTCGTCTCTCTGCTGTACATCACGCGATGTCGAATGTGGAGAGGTGCGCCTGTGCAAATGCGCCCATCGAGGAGGAGATGTGCTGCGTTGTAGGGAAAAAAAAAACGGACCTGCTAACAACATCAGAACAGTCGGAGAGGGGAGGCGTGTGTGTTGGAGGGGAGGGGGGAGTGCGACTCCTAACTTGAGAGTTAAGGCAGCAGGTGAGTGGAAAAGGGGGGGTAGAGGATAGGGGAGTGGGAAGGAAGCATCCCTCTCGTTCTCGTGCAGAATCCTACGTACACCTACAGCCACCCACGCGGATTGTATGGAAGTTTTTCTGCGTGCGGGTGTCATGAGACGTTCTGGCCACTGCGGATGGATGCCCCTGTAGCAGCACACTGGATAGCGTGTGCACCTGCTGGCAGGCAGCTGTAGCTGCTATCGTGTTTATGTGACTGTCGTGCCGATAGTGTCCGTGTGTTGTGCTGCTGTGAGTTGCCTGTGGAAAAACCACCTCAAGAGGTAGTGGAGGAAATAACGGCGCGAAGGAACGAGGACCGACGGGAGCAGGGGAGAAGAACCTATGGTGGGGACCTCGCTCCACCATGGGCGAGGCTGGCTTTCCCGTGCTCTGTTCTCGTTTTTTTTTTTAACATTTTCGCCTCAGCATTCTCTACGTGGAGTAGTGGTGCTTCTGTTCGTTTGCTGGCTTATTTTCGCGTTCCATACGGGTGCGCTCTTTCCCTTGCTGAAACAACGCCCAGATTCTTTTCCAGCGTACCAACCATTTGCCCGCATCTCTCTGCATGGGCACGCTTGTTGCCGTGTGCGAGTGCAGGCTGCGGCCTCGTCACCTCATTTTTCACTGTCTCTATCCCTGAGTGGCCCTACTACTGCGGACCTGTGTCTCCTCTTTCGCACCCTTTCCCCGCCCCATTAACCCCTGTCGTCTTCTTCGTTGAGCGTATTTGGGGTACCTTGCGGTTCCCGTCTTATTCCGCAATCCTCCTCTCCGTCCGTCCTCTTCATCCGTCACAGCCCCTTCCCCACGTCATCTCCACCTCATTTTCGTTGTTTTTACTCTATCAGTTGGCGCGCGCCTCTCTCAGTAGCGACCACAATGACTACACCCCTGACGTCCCCCGCCGCAGTTCTTTACGGTGCATCTGTCGTGGTACACACCTCTCTTTGCTTGTATGCATATTAGCTCCTGTCTGACGAGGAAAAAAAAACCCTTTCCGTTATCCGCTTGGGTGTGTGTTTTGACCTCACAACTCCTTTGCCCTCCCTGCGCGGCTGAGCTGATTCTCTCGAGCTTATCATCGTGTTGGACTCTCCACGCCTCTTCCCTCTTCCCCCTTTTGTACACATCGATGCGTGGCTCACCGCGCGCATCTTTGCCGGCGTGAAACTATGCATCTACATGTTCGTTGTAGCGGTGCCGGTATGTTCTCACTGCTGTATCGTATTTCTTTTTTTTCTGTTACATGCGCCCAGTAAG
>NC_025877.1:487758-562062 GCF_000755165.1 Leishmania panamensis
CACGTTGAAGGATAAACCGCTAGAGGATAAGGAAGCAGAATAAGAGTAGAAGAGTATGTGGAAGATACAACAGTGCCAGACCTTGGCTAGCTGAGCGTTTTGTTGCACTTTTCGTTGGTACTTCGTGATGAGTAGCGCCAGCTGTTGTGTGTTTGACCTACCTCCATCTGCTTCCTTCCCTCTTCCTGCTCACAATGAATGTGAATGCCAGTAGCGCTTAGTTGTATATCATGCGTACTCCATGAAGCGAGAGGGAATTCTCAAGGCGTGCGATTTTGCATTTTATAGTTCTGAAAGACTCTTCCTCGACCCCCTTTGTCTCGCTCTTCACTCTCTTCGAGCCTGCCTCTCTCTCTCACACACATACACACACACACACACACACACTTACCCATGCTTCAATGTTTTCCCTTGCATGTGTGTCTCTGCAACCTGACGTGCTCCGGCGCAAAGACGCACGAAGCGACGAGCATTTCCCTCTCTCGCACTATTAATCTCGCACGCGACACACCAGGGCTGTACACGTGCGCTCAATGCAAGCGACGCGCTCTCTTTCTCCCTTCTTTTCGGCGCCCTGCTGCTCGTCGGCGAAGCCGGACCCTTGACAAGGTATTTCTTCCCCATCACCTTTGTGCTATATCGACCTTCAAGGTGGATTACACTTCACCTGCGCGAGGGCGATCCACGTATTCGCATCCGCTCTTGACGGACATACGTTCCTCTGCCTCAACACAGTGACTTTTTAAAGTTCTTTGGGCTCGCCGCACACCACTGTTCATCATGCCCGCGTCTGTCAGCCTACGTCTGTGCCTCAGAGTACGGTACCTCCTGGTGCTCATCTCTGCGCTCTGTGCGGTGGGGGTTCTCGGATGGGGCTGCACAGGGCACATGGTTCTCGCCGAGATTGCGCGCCGACAGTTGGACCCGTCCAACGAGAAAAAGATCCAGGCGATGGCGATGAAGTTTAAGGAGAGCGGCCCGTTCCTGTTGTCTCCAGACATGATTCAGGCTGCGTGCTGGCCAGATGATGTGAAGAGGTGGGGCCAGGACGCCATGAGCACGTGGCACTACAACGCTATGCAGTACAACCCGGATGGTATCAATATCACGGATTCGGTCGAGGCAGTGAACGCCGTCTCCGTCTCCCTCGACATGATAACATCGCTGAGCAACGTTAGGTCACCGCTGTACATGTTGAACTTTGCGTGGGTGTATCTAGTACACTTAATTGGTGACCTGCACCAGCCCCTGCATGCAGTGTCGAGGTACTCTGAAAAATACCCGCACGGTGACCGCGGCGGCAACTTGGTTTGGGTTCGCGTACAAACGAAAATGCTGAGGCTGCATGCCTTCTGGGATAATATTTGCACTGCCACACCAGTGTTGTACAGGCGACCCCTTTCCTCCACCGACCTCTTGGCCATCTCTGAGATGGCGGATCGGCTGCTGAAAACTTATTCGTTTTCAAGCGACTTAAAGACCATGCAGGACGTGCAGAGGATGGCAAATGAGAGCTACGCGCTTGCTGTGAACAGCAGCTACGCTGACATGATCCCGGGCACGACTCTCAGCGCTGCTTATATTTCTCGATGCGTGGAAGTCGCTGAAAGTCGTTTGACACTCGGCGGCTACCGCCTTGGCTATATTCTGAATAAGCTCCTGTTAGATATCGACGTAGACGAGAACGCCATGAAAGCATACAGTGCTGCGGTGCTGAAGCGGGGCGCCACCGGTACGCACGGCCAGCAGGCTGTAAAGGGGTCATGCCTTCACGCACACGGGTGTATGAGCGACAGTGCCACGGAAAGCGTAGGCGATCTCATGATATAGCTCTTTTGCTCTGCCTCTACCCTGAGGCGATGGAGTGGCAGAGAAGCACGAAGGCGAGGCATTGTGTTGGCACCTGCTTTGATTTCCACTGGACCTCTCTGACACGCGGACTTGCTCGATTCTTTTATTTGTGTATGATTTTGCTTTTATATTTCTTTTCGTGTCTTATACCAATCCCTGAATGGCGTGGAGCACCCCAGTGCGTGGTGTCAGGGTTGAGCACCCTACTCGCTGCGGGGAAGCCAAGCAGCTCTCCCTTTCCGCTGACCCATGCCGAACCACTTCTGGCGGTGGCAAGGCCGAGTGCCTACGACGTGGGGATGTCAGGGTGGCGTGTATCGCTGCTGGCGTCTGCGGTCAGGCGGTGGATGGCGCTGCGTCGGAGCGACCTGTGACGGTGGACACGCTTGCACGACCCATGCGGTGGGGAGGCTGTCAGTGTGGCTCGAACGCATCTTGCCCGGCCGTCGCCGCCCACTGCTGCAGGGAGTCTGGGCCGCCCGGAGGGACGTCCCACGTGAGGGCTGGCATGATGCGAGTGGCTGGAGAGGATGGCCTGCGCGGCGTGGAGCGGGCAGAGCTTGAGGCAGGGCCCGTACTCAGGTCACTAAGTACCTTGCTGCAACGTGTGTCTACGGCTGCTTCGCCCTGCGCGATGGGGCCTGTGTGACAGGGCTGGTGGAGGAGCGGAGGTTGAGCTCCTGGCATGTGGCAGGGAATTGGACTCGATGAGACGGGAGTAATACGTATCCCTCCTCTCTACTCCCATGTGGACTCTCCTGCGTCTGCTTTGGCTTCCTATGCTTTTCTTGAATCCCCCTTCTTGTTTGTTTCTCAACGCTCTTATTTTGCTTCTGGTTTACTCATGATTTTTATGTTTTTTTTTTGTGCCTCTGCGTACCTTCTCTTCCTCTTGCTTGCTCGCTGTTGTTTGTTTGTTGTGGTACAGCTACCACCTCTCTCTTACCTTGGCGTGCGTCGCTGTTCATCACTGGGGCGGCTTCTGAAAACCTACTTGTGCACTCTCGCTGTCCCCGTCTACCCTGCCATTTTGCACCCTTTTTTTCATTCGCTGAGCGCACCCACAAATGGGGCTGTGTTTTTGCACACCCCCAGACTTCCGTAGGGTGCTGAAGTAACTCTGCTGATGGAGTGGATACATTGCACGGTAGTGTTGAGTAGGGAGAGGCAGTCGACTTGACGCTCTGTTTTGCACACTTATCGACACGTGCGAGGGACCGCGACATCGCCCGTCGAGGTACATCCGCGGGAGAGAAGGAGAAGAAAAAACAGCAGTTGCAAGGAGGTAAAAGTGGCTTTTGGTGAAGACGGAGTAAGCCGCAAGCCGAAGAGGTCACATCAGCTCACTGTGTGGACGGAGCAGAGAGGGAGCGTAGGCAAGCAGGAGACAACAAAGAACGCTTGTTTGGACTCGTCTCGCAGAGGATTCCACACCTTCATGGCACAAGAGAGAGTATATATGTCTGTTATCTGAATGTGCTGAAGGGTGTAATGGGCAAAAAAAAACACCTACTGGATGCAGAGATAATCTGAACTCTTGCGTGCGCTTGTCTTAAACCCCTTTTTCTACTCTCACATGCTCCCCACGCTTCTTGGGACTTTGTTCTGCTCTGCTCTCTTACTGGGAAGGCGTTGACAGCAAATTCAAAATGAATGGAGAGGACACTATCGTGTTATCTGCGCCACGAGACGTTCTTGATGTGATCTACGAGAGCGCGGAGATGTTGGTGGTGAACAAGCCCCCGGGCATCCCAATGGGCGGCGATGAAGCCATCTACGGTCGCACCATAGAGTCTCTGGCGTACGACTACATGAGAGCTCGCGGCATCTTCGACGAGACACATGAACAGCTGCAGCAAGCGAGGAAGCGAAAGAAGCAGCTCAAGTTTGTGCATCAGCTGGACTTCGGTACGAGCGGGGTGCTGTGCTTGGCCTTCACAAAAGACATGGCCGCGCGGCTTGCTCACTGCTTTGAGATGCGCACCGTTCGGAAGTACTACATTGCACTGCTGCACGGGCACGTGCCATGTGAGACGGCACCGCCGGAAGCGGGTGCCTCGTGTGACCAGTCAGGCTCCACTTGCGCGCCTGATACAGTGGCACGTCAATCGCCGTTTGTTGTGTGGGTGAATGGATGCAACAAAGCATGGGAAGGCTTGGGCTGCGTCCGGGTGGTTTGCTCTTCTTCGCGCGAAGGTGCCCCTGCGAACTCAGCGGATAGCGAAGAGTTGGAAAGGCTCCGGCACCTTCTGCAGCAGCCGCTGGAGCCGGCATTGGAGGCGGCGGCGCTGTTAAATGTGAAGGGTGCGGCGAAGGACAGACCTGCGACTGTGGTGCATCGGTATCGCTCTAGTCGAAGCACTGTGCCATCGCTGACGACTACAACACTGGAGGATCTTGCGCCTGTACCGGCAGACGCGGTGGAGGACCTCATCTACCGCACACTGTCAGAGAACGCCGCATCACACTCTGTCATCAATGTTGACTTGCCAGTGGGCTACGATTCGACTGACCCCGAGCACCTCCGTATGGCTGTCATGGCAGAGCACAGCCGAGGCGCTAAAACAAGCTTGTTGGTGCTGAAGCGCACCTACTTGGCAGCACCTCCACCGGCGGAGAGCGAAGCACAATCGTGTGACACACTCACTCAGGGTTTCGCCTCTGCTACTCGCTATCCAGTGACGCTGGTACTGCTCGCCCCCCACACGGGCCGACGTCATCAGCTTCGTGTGCACTGCCGCGCCATCGGCTTCCCTATTGTTGGGGACACGTTGTACTGCACTGACTTGCCGTGGTGTGCCGCTTTGCCGCTAGGACCATCCGCGTCAACATGGACGACTGTTGAAGCGCGACGCATGTATCTGCATGCATGGCGACTGCTGCTGCCCGGCACGGCGGCACGCCATCTCGATGAAACTGAACGGGTGGCGCTCAAGAAGAAGCGACGTCGCGAGACTTTGGGACTATCGGAGCAAGGCAACGCCTCCGTGTCTGCGAGCCGCGACGAGTGGACGGAATTTATCGCCTCGGTGAGCTTTTCTGGATTAGACCTGGAGGAGGCAGAGGAGCGGGGGATGTGAGTCACAAACCTCCACACAGCCTTTATGAACCATACTCTCAAGGGCAAAGGGGAAGAGGTGCGCTGCTGTGTTGGATGTGCATTGATGAATCCAGGGATTCAGCAGCGCTTGTCTCCCTCGCGCTGATGGCCTTTCAGGGCCATGCGTCGTGCCTGGTGAGGAGGACATAATTCACTTTGCCCCACAGCGGACGGCCCTCTCCACTGCGGCGACGAGCACTGCAGCGCCATGTAATCTCACGATCCATTCTTGCGACTGGGGCTAAGTTCGCTATGTTCTTCACTGATCAGCGTCTCTCTCCGTCTAAACAATCGACCCTTCTCTTTGCATGTGTGCACTGCTATACCGACATGGTGTACCGTTTGATCCTTGAAAGCCAGCGCGCCCAAACTGCATAGACGCACCGACCTCTCACAGGGTCCTTTTTTTTTTCGCACATTCTCTCGAGCTTTTCTCTACCTATACGTGTCACTGGGACGCAAATACAGGCGACTACACGCCCACACACGCCACGCACATAGTTGGGCAGAGGCATACCCCCCTCCGCCGCGCACTTCTTCTCTCGCTTCCCCTCAAAGGTACGACGCCGTCGCTCTCGCTCTCTCTCTCGCTCTCCCTCTCGCTTGCACACTGATTTGTTTGGCCACTACTGGACTGCTCTCGCCTTCATTGTTTGTGTGATACGTCACTCTCCGTCTGTTTGTTTGCCCAGACATACACTGGTGTGGGCACTTGCAGCACTGACTATGGACGTCGTCGGAGTTGTGTAGGAATGCTACATGAAGTGTATGCTCCTCGCACTGTGGCAGATGTGGCATGGAGTCGGCAGAAGACCGTGGCGCTCTCCGCGGTGATCCAGCAGGCACGCGGTAGAGGCAAGGCTTTGCCGAGTGGGGCACCGCATATTATCCTCCTCTACGGACCTCCCGGCTGCGGCAAGCTTGCAGCCTTAAAGGTACTACTGTGCGAGGATGCTACAGTGGTGGCAGCTCGTGCATCCACCACTCATGGCACGTCTCGTGCCGGCGCAGGTACCACATCGCAGTTGATGCAATCTAACAACACGTCCTTTCACGTCTTTCACAGCTGTGAGGCCACCGTGCAAGCCTACGCGCAGTACTTGCGTAGCGTTCTTTCATACTGTCGAGGTCAGCTAGGTGGCGGTGAGCTGCAGCTGCCGTCTTTGGCCGAATCACTGACAAAGTGTATCAGCAGTGGCGGCCGCAGCAGCTCTGTGGAGAGCTGCGCACGTGCTGTGGAAGGAAGCGCTGACTTGACAGTGCCTCAAACGTCTGCTTCGGCAGAGCTGCCAGCAAACCATGCACACATCATCAAGTTCTACGGTGAGCCTGCTTCCCACGCGTTGCATCGTTGCACACTCTTATTTCTCAAAGAGTACGAGGAGCTGCGCGCCATTGCACAGCGCGAAGAGCGGGAGCAGAAGGCATTCCCTTCGCTCAACACATGTGCGGGTAGGCGGACATGTCTGATGAAGCATCTCCACCGCAACCTCATCTTTTTCCTTCATACAACACACGATACGCACAACGATAAGCTGGATCTAAACACGTCTTTCCCGTCTACGCTGCTCCAAAGCCCCGCGGTGGAGCTGTTTCATTGTACACCGATGACGGAGATTAACCTGCGCAAGCGACTCCGCAGTATTTTGGATCAAGAGGCGCAGCGGCAGGCGCAGGAGGAGCAGTGGGCAGCGGTCACGCCCATGATGGGCTGTTTTGCGGGTACCCTGTCGTCATCATTGCCCAGCGCGCTACCAGCTACGTTTCTCAATAAAGCTCGGCGGAACACGAAGGCGAAGCGGAAGGCGTCCACACTCACATCCCCCCCTGCCACTGCGTTCACCGCATCATCGAGCTATGACCTCATGGACTCAGCGACGTTGGAGGCCATTGTGGCGGGCAGCCAGGGCGACATCCGACAGGCCCTTCTTCAAGTACAGTGGTCGTGTCTGATGCCGGCGTCGAGCTCACTTGCCGTGACGGCACACCAAAATGGTGCCCCAGTCAAAGGGGCGTGGGTACAGGCAGCACAAGCTGCGGCAGAGATCTGGGTGAGGCTGGAGAAACAGCGATCGGCGGCACGTGAGGGTCTCGTGGCAACCGGCGCCGATACCGCTGGCGGTCGCGTGCTTTCCCTGAGTGACACTAAGGACGCCAAGCTGAGAGTCTACGCCTCGCACTCGACGTCGTGTGTATCTGCCGCTACACTGGCGTCGAAAGCCTCCGCTGCGATGCACGGCGAATGCAGGGATGAGGACGGCGAGATCGACAGCGAGCGTGATAGTGATGTGGTCGAAGAAGTAAGCTTCAAGGATTCTGACGAAACGGTCAACATATCTTCTTCCACCTCTGAATCCTGCACGCCTCCTGCACGACAGGCAGCCCGCAATGGTGACAGCAAAACGTGGAACAAGGAGGGTGGTGCGGCTTCCCGCAAACGGGCCCGTCAGTCGTCGCCGCCACCGCCTGCAATGAACATGTTGTCACTGCTTGACTCCCAGATGGAGCGTATGGAGGTAATGACCAGCATGGATGGCCGAGGAGCGTGCGGCATAAAAAACAAGCCGGGTCGTGTCGCACATCGCGTCTTAGCACCTTTGGCGGCTGCGGCGGAGTCACAGCCGCCCAGCGTCCTTCCGATGACGCGGGACGAGTACCTTGACCTTTCTCACGCCGTCGGCCGGTTGCTCACGCAGAAGTACTGCATTGATGAGGTGCTGGACACTTTAAATGTCCCACCACGCAAGATACTGGATTACTTGACGAACAATCAAATTCGCTACTTTGGCGACGATCAGCTGCCTCAGTACGCACACTGCATCGATGCCGCGAGTGATGCAGATGCGCTGCGGGCCTCTGAGCTGAGTGGCAGCTTCATCGGCGTGCCAAGCGCCACTGCGCTGCGTGAGCGCCGTCAGCTGGCCGACCGCACCACGGCTGGAGAGAGCCTCGGCAACATTGGGCGACTACTCGAAGCCATTGCGCTTCAGTTATTTCACCTCACCTACCGCGCCATTCAGACCGAGGTGCGTCCGCCGCCAGGCTTCGTCGCGCAGGAGCCACCACCGTATTTTCGACTGGCGTACCCGCGTCTCCGCGACATTTCTGACGGCTGGATATCGTCTTCAATGCACAGAGGGGAGAGGCGCACTGAAGCAGATTCCACTGCCAACATCAGTGAGCGGGAGTGGGTCCTACAGGCACTTGCGCGGCTCGAGAGTGTGCCTACAGTGAGCGCCGGTAGTTCTCTCGCAAATTATGGCAGCAGCAGTAACCGACGACTTCGCTTCCACAACGACGCAGGCTGCTGCTCATCATCGCTTGCATCGATTACCCCGCGTATCCAGACGGACGAGATGGACGTTATGCGTGAGGGGTTGCCAGACCTGCTGTACCGCTGCGGCAGCACCGAGGCCGTGCTGCTCGACTACTACGCCCTGGCTCCTTATATTTTGCTCACCGTGAACCCTTCACTTGCGCCGCAGTCGTTACAGGCGGGATGCATTTCCGCCTCGGCTGCGTTGGCGTCGTTGTCGCGGACGTGTGGAGCGGCAAATGCGACAGCGCAGAGCCCTGACGTGCAAATTGCCCCGGCAGCACCATTCCTGTTACCGCCCTCACCAGACGCCCCCACGACGCCCGCCATGGCTCCCCGCCGCACGGTATTTCGATTCGCCTCCTCGTCCTTGTCCGCGTCGGCGCCGGGAATGATGGCGCCTTCTGCCCACCCTGTGCCTCCTGCACCGCACCTGCGGACCTGCACGCCTTTGCAGCTGGCGATTTTGCAGCGTGGCCGCAATCCTGCAATGGCTCAGCTCCGTAGCGACCTCTTTGTGCTCTCTGCTAACGATGTTTGTGACAGGACCGCCGGTGCTTCGACGGAGAGCGATGCGGTGCTTCCGCTAATCCCAGACGGGGACGATATCGAAGACATTGACAGTGACTAAGCCATGCAGATGGGAGCGCCTGGGTGGGAAGGGGGCGAAAGAGAAGGCGCGCAGTTATAGGAGCGCGTATGCGGTATCCAGGCAAAGCAGAGCGAGAGCATGAACGGTGCACTGCACAGGACTGTTGTGTGGGTGGAGTTCGAGGGCTGTTGACATGAAACGTGAAGTTTTTTTTCTTTCTTCGTCTCGACCTGGATGGTGGCGATGATGGTGATGTCTCGTGGGAGGGGGGAATTGTTACTGCTGCTGCTGCTACTCCGAGGTTTAGCTTCAGCTGAGGTGGGCCGTGTAGTAGCGAGCTGCACAGCAATACCGAAGGCGCAGTTATCCATCATTTTTTTTTTTCGACTCAAGTTCTCGACAGGTCGGCGAATGCACCGCTAAAGATCACCACCTCTTCTTCTCTGCCGGTTGTTGCCTGCCTGGCGAGCACATCCAGGGAAAAGGCAAAGTGAGTGGAAGTGACTGTGTGAATAACCTCCTGTTGTCCACAGCACATCTGCAAGGCCCGCTTCCTTTCGAGAATCGCTTTCGCATTGACGTCAATGCGCCTCCTTGCGAGGCCGCGTTTTCAACCCAGCGCTCCACTAATGGCGGAGTATAGCGTATCTCCGTCCCGGCATGCGTGTCTGTAGGTGATGGATCTTGCCTCCTCCCCCTTTCTCCAGTGTGCCGCTGTTATTGCACTCTCGTCTTCTTCCCTCAGTGTCCACCTCTCTCTCTCTCTCGGGGGGGGGGGGGCTGACTCTCTCATTTCCCAACGCGCATGCACACGCGCACTGCCGCGCTTACCGACGGTGCCTGTCGACCGTGATGGGCAACTGCGTTCACGCGCCTGACTCTCATGGCTGTGCTTGGCACATGGACACACGTCAGCGCGCAGAGGTTCGGCGATCTCCTCTCTCCAAGTGTGCATATCTTTTCTCTCGCTTTCCCATGCGCTCACAGCCAGCCTTCTTCATCCTGATCAGCACACATGCCTTCATGGCAGTTACATACATCGGTGCCTCTCTTATCGCACGCGTCTGTCCCCTCCTCGTCCTTTCGCGCTGTTTTCCTTTCGCCTGACCCGCTGCTTCCCCGTGCTCTGTCTAGTGCGATCTTTGTGTGATTCATACCCTCGACTGCATTAGCGGGAACGCTAGTATTTCCTGTCAGCAACACTGCATTACCTCCCGCCCCTTTCTCCCCTTTCTCCGCTGCGTGAGCGTCTGTGTACGTGTCTCTCTCTCTCTCTCTCTCTGATCTTTCCTACTGCTCCTCCTCCGGAGCCACGCGTATTTTTGTCCTTCGCTCGTGGTGCAGCCGCTAAGCGCAGTGGAAACTAAAAGTAATAACGACGGACACGGAATGAATTCGCCAGAGTCGACGCAGAGTGCTCTGATGAGCGAAGAGGAGTACCCTTCTGTGCATCTGCTACTTCTTATCACGGGCAGTGTCGCAGCAATCAAGACAGGGCTTCTGCTGGATCAGCTCTCAACAGAGCGATGCAATATTCGCATTGCCGCCACAAAGGCCGCGTTTCATTTCCTTCGTCGAGCACAGCCGTCCAAGACGGGCATCCCGTTCCAGAGCATCATCGCTGACGAGCAGGAGTGGAGTGAATGGCAGGCAATGAATGATGCAGTGGTGCACATTGAGCTGCGCCGATGGGCGGACCTCGTCGTGATTGCCCCACTCGACGCGAACACACTCGCCAAGGTGGCTACAGGGCTCTGCGACAACCTGGTATCGAATATCATGCGAGCATGGGAGGTGAAACAGAAGCCGGTGATTCTGTGCCCAGCCATGAACACCGCCATGTGGATGCACCCCATCACAGCGAAGCAGCTAGACCAGCTAGCGGAGTGGTACTGCGAGCCAGATGCACGGATTTGTACATTATGCAGTGAAATGATCAAGGCTAGTCTTCCGGTGGACGGGAGCTTCGCATTGCCTGCAACAGCCACTGTGAAAGAAAGGGAGGAGGCAAACGCGAAGGAGATCGAGCATAGCGCGACACCGACGACAAATGCCTCCTCCTCGTTGGCCGTGGGGGCTACCGGTGCCATTGCTACTGCTGCTGCCGCTACTGCGCTTGGCCCTCCGCTCCCTGTGACACTGCGTGAATCGATGTACCTGGTTGTTGGTCCCGTGAGCAAGAACCTAGCCTGTGGCGACATTGGGATGGGCGGCATGGCCAGCGTTGAGGAGATTGCGCTTTACATCCGTCACACCATGAAGCTGATTCGAGAGGAAAAGCGGCGTCACTTTCAAGAGGCGCAGGTGCGGCGCGCGGCGGAAGCCCCAAGCGCTAAGTCTGTGCAGCACCCTCCTCACGAGATGCACCAGCCAGAGATGCGGCTTCTCCCTGCGGCACCTGTGCTTGTAACACCAGACACCGTGTTGAATGGACCGCAGTCGCAGAGGGATATGAAGCTGCCAGACACCGGCGAAGCAGTCCAAGGTAAGGGCCCAGCGGAGAAGACCAGTGTCTAGTAGAGGGCCTACGCCCATGCGGCCCCCTCTTTTGCCTTATCGTGTGGCCAGCGCTACCCTCCACCGTTATTCACACTCTCGTTCCTCAGCATCTGCTTAGGCTCTGCAGGTTTGTCCCTCTTCAATCAACAAGGTTGCGGCTTGCCGTTTCCCAGCCTTCGCTGCCGCAACACTCTTCCTCCATTCCTCTTTTAGCACTGCACCACAGTCTGGGCGAGGGGTGACTGCTGGGGGGATGGGGGAGATTGCGCCCCACTTCGCAAGAAGCAGATGAATGTTTGCTTCACAAGTGACGTGGATTCGCACGCTTTTCAACGGAGCACAACGTCAAGCAACTCAACAAGGCCTTTGCTCCTTTTCTGCGTGTTGCTCGTCATGCGAGGATTACGTTTTTTCTTTAAAAAAAAAGGTGCGATGGTAGTGCCCACTGCGCTCTGTTTTTCTTGCGGAGAGCGATAACGGCGAGAGCAGCGTGCCGTGCAAAGGGGGGAGGGGCGCCTCTGTCTCGCTGCGCTCGTTGCGCTTGTTGGTCTTTTTTTTTTCACATTCCTTCGCTTGATAGGCGAAAGGGTGAACGGTGTATTTCACCTCGACCTTACCGAGGCGAGCGAACACCTGAAGAAAGACAAACCACGGCGATAGCAGGCTTCTCCCCTTTCTTATCTTGCCAACGCTGGTGTTTGACTCTCTCATCTCCTCCTTTTCCCTCCTCTTTTCTCCCTCCCTCCCCGTTCTCTACTCGCTCCCCCTCTGCTCACCGTCGCTGCTTTGCTTGCGTCTTTGTTAATTTGACCATTAGCAGTCGAAAGCGCGGGCCCTGTCCTGCGCGACGGATGTTGCGGAATGACTGTCGCTGTCCCTTACCGATTAGGAAGGAAGCACCAGGGAACGCTGTGCCCTTCTACCGAGAATTGCAAGCTGCAATGTGTTGACAGCTGTTGCATAGCACACGAACGACTGCGATGGGCTTTGAGTCCACATGATGCGTTGCAGACATGAGTGACGCCAGTGCTCATGCGACGTCAGCGATAGGATCAATACCAATCGGCGCATACAATGTCACTTACACGGCACCAGCGCATCTACAAGGACCTACACTCTTCATCTCTTTTCCCTCCTGTCAGGCACCTGTGGCAATGGTCGCTTCAGATTGGTCACCATGTCCCTATTCTACATTGCAGAGACATAGCTGAGTCACTTGTCCTGTTTCTTCCGTCACGTCATGTACATTGCGGAGGCCTCTTGGAGATAGGAGCAGGACCAGTTCGTGGCTGCAGACCTGAAGGAAGTGACGGCGACTATCACCAGCACGGCTGCCAAGGATTAGGACTTCCCGAAGGAGTACGCGGTACACCTCTACTACGCCGGGGCCCTTAGCTGCACCACTGAGTTTGCCTACACCTGCTACAGCTAGGGGTAGCAGTGGTTGGCCAAACGAGTCGGGCTAAGTGGAAGGTATGGTGAAACAGCTTCAAGATAGCTGATGCGTTTCTCTGCAGCAGCGCTATTACGCGCTCGATGCGCTTCTGCGAGCGCAGCCAACGCTGGTGCGGTGCACGCTGCAGCTTGACGGCTTTGGCAACGAGGTGCGGATGGACACCGAGCTGAGCTTTATGGACAGGTGGATCGAAACCGCCATTGCTCACTGTGTCCGGCCGTACGTCCAGCCCGCAGCCATTACCGCTCTCCCGCAGCGGGTGGCGGCAAGGGGCAGTAGTACCGCACCTGCATCGAGGGCTGCTCACGGAGGTGTGTGCGTCTCCCCGATCGACGGATATCCGTCTTTTTTTTTTTCAGCTCTGCAGCACTGGAAGTGGTGTCGGTTGCGGCCACCTCGAACACTGGCAGGGGGACGCTAGTGCACTGGGTGGTGGCGCCAAGCGCTGGGCCTGCTCAAAACACGCACCAAGGCAACAAGTGCTTGGTGCTTCAGTGCTACTGCTACTATGCGATGGGGTGCACGGAACCTGAGAGAGACCGCTGCGGCCGAGGGGCATCTGCAGACGGCAGCTGCCGCCGTAGTGAGTTGCTGCACAGGGTCGTGTGGAGCAATGGGCAGTCTGCTGGAGTTCGGTATCCACGACCCCTCGCCCTAATTTCTGATGAGCTCGCGCCTCTGCGACGTTGGCGTCTGCGCCTCGAGAAGGAGCGGGCCGTAGCATCGATATCGCATCAGTGCACTTCCAGTGCTCGTGTGCCTCCTTCGTGGCCGCCAGAGCAAAGGCCGATCTCAGCCCAAAACGTGAAGTGGGTGCGCGGAATGTTCGAACGGTGGACGCGCGGCAAACACGGCGGTGCCAAAAAAAAAGGCAGGGGCGAAGCAGTGGACGGCAAATCTCCCTTTAACGAGCACTGCGCGGCCGGCAACAGTTGGCGCAGGCGCCAGCGAGGGTCATGAAGGTACTAGTTGCCCCCACAAGACCTCTGCGGTAGCGGAGGGGACAACCAACGTCGGCGGCGGTGAGCTACCCTCGGCATCTCCTCCCATGGGTGGCGAGGGTGACTTCTCTGCTGCGCGGTTCTCTGCTCAATGAACTTTGCGTAGCCGCACAGCAGTTCCAGTGGCACAAGCCTACCTGGCACACCACCGTTGTGGAAGTGTCGCCTTCGCTGCAGTCGGTCGACGCTTCCTCCTCGGCAGCGCAGTTAGAGCGAGTTTGGAAGAGCCTTGGCCCCGCCGCTGAATACAACCAACAGCTTCCAGTGACGACACTTCCCAACTGGACGGTACTTGGAGGACATCAGCAACAGCACGTGCTACCCACCGCCTCGCTATGCGTTGTCAAAGTCATCGGGAAGAAGCTGCTTGCTCCAGCGGAATACTGCAGTGTTCACGGCGCGAGAGCCACGGGAGTGTATGGTTGCACGACTGATGGTGGACAATGCAACAGCGTTGGAGTGTCACAGCGCGCTCCTTAGCGCGGGAGGTAAGTGAGGAGGAGATACAGCGAGTGCAAATGGCATGACAGTCGAAGGGAGCAGGGTAGGCGACCAGCAAGGTGTCCTTCCGATCCGTTCCTGTAGCGAGCGAAAAGTGTGTGCCTCTCGGTAGAGCTCCTTGGCACCAGCGAATACGGTACCTCCTCTCGGGGGCGGTGAATGGCACGTGCACGTTGCATTGCCGTATCCCCACATCCCTTTTTCCCACTCTCCTCCTCCTCCCGTCGCGTTGTATTTGCGTGGTGAATGCGTATTTTTTCTCCGTGCGCCCTTTTCCCTGCGCTGCGCGTTAGATTTATGCGTTTTGTTGTTGTTGTTGGTCGCGCCGAAGGTGCGCCTTCCTTCTCGTTTCGCCCGCTACTACCAAGACAACAACAAACAAAGAAACCGCGTCTCTCGTACATGGCAGGCAGAGCCGTGCGCGTGGGGGGTTGGTGGGGAGGGGAATAGAGAAGGGAGGGGAGGGGGAGAAACGACTCTCTCGATAATACCCACACTTTCCTTCACAAACATGCGCACCCTTATTGGGCTGCAGCCTCTCATGTAATTGTGCCTCTGTCGCTAAGCTGACGTGCTTCGCTCTGGCGGGTTTTTTTTGATTACACTTCTGTGCGCTTCTTTCTGGGAAGTGCAAGGGCGGCCTTGCGTTTCTCTCAAGCATCGCCCTGTCGAGTAGCGCAGCTGGTGTGGCGGCTGTCGTATTTTGCTCGTTGAGCAGCACAGACACTGGGGCTGGATGTTCATCTTTCTCTACTTCGAAGGCTACTTTTTTTACTTTCGCTTTTGTTGCCTGAGTTGCCCACAGTGAGGGGGGCGCTACACCCACACCCCCACACACACACAGACGCGCTCCGAGCAGGCAATCGTGCAGACTGGGGTCCTTCGCATCACTAAATTGCAAACGTCGTGGCGCACCTCTCTGCGCCGCTTGTGTATGCGCATTGACGTCTTGTCATTTCTCCATCTCTTCTCGCCTTCCCCCCCTCCGTCCGGCTTGCGAATACAGGCACGCATGCTCACATACACTGCTCCACAAGAAAACATTATAGAGGACAATGACATCCTCGTCCACCGCAGACAACCACAGTGAGGTTGCCGGAACAGTCGCAGCCTCGACCTCCATCTGCGGCAGCCGCGAAGTAACCGCCTCGCTTCCGATGGCGCTGCCCATACTGAGGGGTACAAAGAAGGAAAAGACTGAGAAGGCGTTCTCTTTTAACCGGTACCCCAGTCGAAAGATTGGCCTGCGGCTGGCATATCACGGCCACGTGCACGACGGCCTCGCAAAACAGAAGGAGACGGACAACACTGTCGAGGGGCTCGTGTGTGATGCGTTGCGGCGGGTTCGGCTCATCCCGGAGGACGGACCGCACAACTTTGGACGGTGCGGTCGCACAGACAAGGGCGTCAGTGCTCTTGGCAACGCCTTCTCGCTCACCGCACGCGCGTCGTGCACTGCAGACGCGGATCCGCAGCTGCCTCCACTGGACTATTGCAGCATGCTGAACAACGTCCTGCCCTCGACGATTCGTATTGTTGGCTGCGCGTTAGTCGATGACCGCTTTGATGCGCGCTTTTCCTGTGTCCATCGTACCTATCGCTACTACTTTTGCCACCGTGGGCTCAACCTGGCAGCAATGCAGGAGGCCGCTGCCTTCTTCTTGGGAACGCACAACTTCCGCAACTTCTGCCAGATGGACGTTGTGAATGTGAGCAACTTCACGCGAACGGTGCTCTCGGTTGGGCTGCACCCGAGTGAGGAACTCCCAGAGCTGATCTCCTACCTTGAGATCACGGCAAACTCGTTCTTGTACCATCAAATTCGCTGCACCATGGAGGTGCTGTTCCTCGTTGGCCGCGGGTTGGAGGCCCCTAGCGTGGTCCAGACAATGCTAGAGCTAGGTGATTGCAAGCCAACATACCCCCTTGCAGACGGTACCCCGCTGATATTGTGGGACTGCGCCTTCGACAATGTTCAGTGGCAGCTGTCCCACAGTGCGTTCCAGGCAGCTGAGCAGGTGCTGCAGGACATTAGCACAGCGCTGCTTATCCGCGCCACATCAGCGGCTGCTATGCGGTCTCAACTATTCCGCTGGTACACCGGTACCGTAGACGTGTTTGCTAGGGAGAAGTTGGAGGAGGAGGACGCAGCCGGCAGAGTCCGCTCGTGCGCTGTTGTTCGACACGATCCCGAGGTGCGGCGCCTGGATGGGTGGTCCATCACGGGGTGCGACTGGACAGAGTCGGGTACCGCTAGACGGATGAAGGCGCGCAAGCGCGACCTGCTCTACTACATCCGCACGGACGCTAACAAAGGGAAGCCCCCGTTGGCGACGACGAGCGGTGAGGCAAAGGCTTCCCCGGCAGCAGAAACCCGAGCGAGCACCCCACTGATGCCGATGAACTACGTGCCTCTTTTGCAGCGTGAGACGGAGCGCACCTACGAGGAGGAGGTGCGGGGGCTGAGCGACAAGAAGCGTGCGCGGTACGAAGTGAATGAGGCGAAGAAGGCAGCCGGTGCCGCGGTGCATAAAGAGATGACGGGTGAGGACTAATGCCCTGGTACGGTCACGTATGCTGAGCCACACACAGACACACACACACACATACATACATATGGCCAACGCGGTGCACTCATCTCCTTCACCGTGATGGAGAAAAAACGCGGATGACGTGGTGTTCTTGAGAGGAGAGGAGAACAGTGCACAGGGGTGCAGTGGCAGCATGATGGCAATTGGTTTAAGCGCGGGTAATCGAACATGGTTTAGAACGAAACGAAATTCAAGCACAAATTCAGGCGGCTAGGTGGGTTGGGTTTCCTACGCCCCTCGTCAGCGCACTCCTGTGCACAGTTGTCCAGGAAAGGGGCGTGGTCAAGTGCTTTTTCCATGCCTGGGCCTTTTGGGGACACGAATACACACCACTGAGCAGGTCGCCTTTCCCCATTTCTGGGTAAACAAGCCATCATCATGTTTCAGAGAGAGAGGCACGAACATGCGCTTCATTGACGGCACCCACCTCCTCCCCCTTTTCTCTCCACCCCATCTTAGTGCTTTGCACTCATGTGCTTGGATCATCGATTCTCTGTTTCTTCTCCACTTTGTGGCTCCCTCATGTAGGCGCAGCCTCTAACCCTGCGGCATCTCAGTAGTTCCTCATCGCCTGCTTTCCCACCCTTCTTCCCCCAAGGGCAGCAGTATCACATTGAGGCCTAAGTGGACAAGAGTTACCTATCCCAGCAGCACCATTAGTAACGTGCGGCGGCGTTGTGTGCGGACGAAGACCTGTGCTGTGCAGTGTGTGGCTGCTGTCGAAAGGAATCCTCTCTTGGATTTGCATTGCACTCTCATTTCTGTTCTGTCACCCCTTCCCGTTCCTGCGCGCTGGGGTTTTGTCGACTCACTTGCTCTAGTGTGGGCCGCTCTTCCTGCCTCTCCTTCCCCGCTGTTTTGTACGGCGGCACCTCGACTCCTCTCGTGACGCCTTTCCTTCTCACATGTGATTTTCCTGCTTTGCGCATGCACAAATTTTCTCTTCGTTGCACTTCCTCGTCACTCTTCACGTATTGATACTTGGATTTGCTCCCGGAGCACGCATACGCCGACCCAGCCGAACACACCGAAAGGACTGTTCGTGGGCGTAATCAAACCCGCTCACTAGATGCCCGGTTCTTCATTGCACTCACCCTACCTCCCTTTGTCTTCCCTGTGGGCGCGCAGGTCTTCGTTTTAAATCCCTACGAACTCCACCTCCCGCGGGTGTGAGCACTCTCGTCTCTCCTCTCAGTTTGCGTAGCGCAACAACAATAACAACGCTCTCGCACACACGCGCGCGCCGAGGGTAAAGTATGACGAGTCCCGGAGTCGTTTGGGATGGTGCTTCTCTTCTTCTCGCCACCGATGTGGCAGGGGTAATTCACTGCTACCGGTACACGACGGAGAAGGTGTGTGGCGATGACACCGACGATGATGATGAGCGTGTTGCCGTCTTGACACACCTTTGGTCGCGTAGTATTGGGGACGAGGAGGTGCCGTCTGAGTTGTTGACGGAAAATGATAGTAGCACGTATTCATTGGCGTCTTTGACTACAGGAACCCAGCAAACGGTGCGGGACGCACGCGCTGGATTTCAGTGTACACTTTCAAAGCGTCTTCTCCGCCTACAGTCCGCCTCGGCCATGCCCGCTCTTTCGGTGGTGCCGGACCCATCGGGAGACCACGGCGGTCTGTCGTCTGGACTACCCAAGAAGTCGCGTTTGACTGGCGGGCAGAGCAGCACCAACGACTGCAATGCAGACATAGCGTATAGCACTACCGCCCAAGGCACCAGAGAGGGAGGGAGCAACAGCAACTCTCCAGCAGCGGTAGCGCATTATCTTCGACGACAGGCGATCGACGCCCAGTGTCCGTTCTGCACATGGGCGTCTTCCTTATCTTCGTCACCGTCTGCTGCACTCGCCTCAGTCTGCTTGGCGTCCACTCCCGAGCTCGCCTGCGCCTCGCCTGTTGCCGTTCGTGAAAAGCTAACGAGTGCAGTAGTCTCAGCTGCTTCCCCGTCGTGTCGTATCGGCACGGGCGACCGAGCCGAGATGGAATGTAGATGGAGCAAAGGACCGGAAGAGACTGATGGGGGTTGCTGTGGTAGCGCTGGTAATTGCGAGAACCTCTTTCGACCCTGCGACTTTATGGCTCGAATCCCGGAGGCTGCCTACAACACTTTCAATGCGAGTGCGACAGCTCAGCCGGCGGTAGAGACAGGCGCTATCATGTCCACTGATCGAAACAATCCGGTAGTGGGGTGCAGGTCCAGCCCATCTGCCGAGGTCGCATGGTATTGGCGCTGCCCACGCTCCGTCTTCGATGCGCGCACGGCACCCGACGGTAAAAGCAGCGACATAAAGCACACAGTGCACAGACACGTTGTGAGCGAGAATGAAACCAGTCAGCTAAGCAGTGACAAGACGGAGAAGGAAACGACTAAGTTTGGTGACGATGCCGCAGTGGAGCATCTATGGATGTCTTTGCCCGAGGCAGTGAGGCACTGGAATGCCATCTGCTGTCATCATCACCAACTGCAGCTCTTGCGCCACATGGAAGAGCGGTACAGCGAGCTGGATCTATTCACAGGGGCATCGCTTGGTAGTGTTGCTTTGACGGCTGACATGGCTGCGGCGACCGAATCAGCGATCCTAGATGCAACATCGTCTTCCAACAACTTGGAGCACAGCATTTTCTCTTCCATCAGTGACGGCAGCAGCACCGAGAGTAGCAGCGACAGCGTTGATGGCGTCTTTGATGCGACTGGCGACGGAGTGCCGCGTGCGGTGTTATCGCTGAAGACGCAGCGATATCAAACACTCATCATGCAGGCGCGAGTGCCCCGCTCTCCCACGAAAGTCGCTAAAAAGAAGACAAGGAAAGCCGCAATGGCTGCTCCGATACGGAAAACAGCTCACAGGTGCTTGGCAAAGCTCTCCGCACCGGTGATTCAGCTTGGTCTAACATGGCACCAACTCAGACATAGAGTTCATAAGGAATTGCCTTTCTCCGATGCCGATGATGAGGGTGTGGAGGAGGGACATCAGGGAGAAGCGGAGCTGGTTACTGTACCTCAAGGCGAGGCTGCACAATCATTTCCGTCGAGCAGCAGCGAGAGTACGCTTCACAATAGCAGCACAAGTACGTCGGACATCGACATGGATGTCTTGGCGGGCCGCAAGCAGCTCCCCCCGCAGTACTCCTTTGTCCGCGCTGTCAGTCGTGCATCGTCGCAATCTTTCATTTCTGCAACTTCGCAGAGCGGCGCCGGCAATCAACCAGCAACGTGCTCGAGAAAGACGCCTGCAAAACAGAAGCGTGCAGAAGCTGGCAGAAGCGCAATGCCCTCCGCAGGACGCGAGGCAGTGCTGCATGACATCCCGGTAAGGTGCGGGCCGGGCGGATGCGTGTACGGAGGAGTTGCTGGAACGGTTGGCAGCATCACCACCACCTTCGCAAGCGTTGAGACGGTGCCTCCGCAGTTTCTTCTTCTTCTGCAGCTGCCTCTCCCTCTTGTGGAGGCGTTCTGGATAACCCTGCCGTCATCCTCCGCATCGCAGAGCTCACAGAATGGCAGCGAAGCGGCGAACCTGTATCGCGCAGGCGAGCGGTCTATGTTTGCAGTCGAGCTACGGCGTGTGCCGTGGCTTCCCCACGACGTCTGCAGTCTTCAGGCTGCCGAGCCTGCTGTCGATGCACCGATAAACGCCGCCAGACCATTGACCGCATTGTTGGGTGGTGCCAGCGCATCAGTGGGACTGACGACTCTGCAAGGATTTGTCCTCGATGCGCAGGGGGTATCCTCGGCGCCGCGTGCGATGTCTGTCGGGTTTCCGCGCATCTTGCGTACGCTTTCTGCCTATGACATATGTATCGCTAAGAGTGCATCTGTGCATAGACCTCGGCTTGTGCACGACACCGTGGGAAATGTCGAGGAACTTAGCGCCTCTTCCGACGCAAGGGAGCGCGAGCGGTCTGCTAAGGAGGAAACGGCGCCAGAGTATCGCAACAGTCCTCACGCTATGCCCGCGGGAAGCTCGCACACATCCTTATTCTACAGGAGCAACAAGAGAAGCAGCAGCCTCTCTCACAGCATCCGCCCACCTCCGAGCAACTACAGTCCGGCGATAAATTTTTTTGACGAAAACTTCGAGCCGCTCATGCTACTTGGTCGCGGCGTTAGTGGGGCGGTGCTACTAGTGCGACATCGCTTCACCGGCGTCTTCTACGCCATCAAGGTGCTGGTCGCTCGCGACTACGAGAGTGAGCGGGATATTCTGCAGGAGCTGCGGGTTCATGCGATGTTGGAAAACCGATACGTAGTGCGCTACCATACCTGCTGGTCCGAAGTCATCTCCCCCACCCGTGCACAGCAGCTGGCGTTCATTGGTGTGTGCCACTCGTACGAGGCGAATATGGCACGCCGCAAGCGACTGGACTCAGCCTCTTCTTCCTTCTCGTCCACGATGCCTAGACGGAGCGCACGGGACGGCACCTGGCACCCACGCGCAAACTCCGATGGATGCATTCCCACCAGGTCGCAGTTGCGCAGTGCGCCTGGTGGGTGGGATCACCTGAGGCTCCCAAGCCATTTGAGCACGATTCTTGTGGGGAGTACTTCAACGAGTGAGTCGGCGACGCCGGAGGTGGCGCAGAAGCGATCGCGTCCGCAACTCCGCGGCAGCGCTTGGAGTGCAGCCATCATGGACGAACTTGCTGAAGATTTGACGGATGAGGAAGGGGACGAAACGCTTCTCGGCCAGATGGAGAAGTGGCAAGGATGGGCAAGTGATCGGTTGGGGTACTCAGGTCCAGGAATGCCGTCACCTACAGCGATAGAGCCACAACCCGCACGGCACCCTCTAGCCGTTTCGTCGCCCTCTCCGGCTGTGCGGAACACGCATGCTCTCCTAGCTTCACTCCGACTACGCAAGAAGCCGCCCATTGCCTCTGTTCTCAGCTCCGGGCCCCCCTTTGCCGCCTCAGACAGCATGGGTGGCACCACTGTTCAGGAAGTCTATGACGGCGAGGAAGAAGAGGCGGAGTCCATCTTGGATTATACGCAAGGGGGCGACTACAGCAGCAGCGTGAGTAGCGGCAACAGCTATGGCAGACCTGCACCCGAGAAGGACAGCCTCCAGCGGCAGAAGGGGCACACCATCATTGGCACACGTGTGGTGTTCCTGCAGATGGAGCTGTGCCAGGGGACTCTTGCGCAGTACCTCGCCTCGCGCGCTTCCATTAATCGCGTGGAGAACTTGATCATTGCCATGCAGATGGTGGCAGGTGTGCGGTACCTGCATCATCGCGGCATCCTGCACCGTGACGTGAAGCCGACAAATGTCTTTCTGGATTACCGGTGCCAATACGACAAGACAGTCCACCAGTTGAACATGTCGGACACAAGCAGTGCTGATGGAGGCTCTGAGGACGAGGATAGTGCGGAAGCTTCCTTGGGGTTTTCAGGGTCGCCTGCCTCTCCCTGCAGCGCTGCGGCGGCAGGGAACGGCGAAGGCGACAACGAGGCCTGTGAACCTCTGTCATCGTCAGCCCTAACCTTGTGTCGACGTCGCCCAAGAGTCTGCTCGCCGGAGCTTCCGTCCGGTGGCTGCAGCCCGAGCGTGTCGTCTGCGCCGCGGCGCTCCTCTATCGTACCACCTGGCATACAGAGCCTCTACCCTGCTGTCCCCTCCTCTCTCGCGTCCGACTGGAATGCGAGGATGACCATGACTTCGCTGAGCAACTTGCCTTCATGGGATGGCGAGCGGGCAGTCCTAGATTTCGTCATGCACGCGCCTCACCGCATCGCTTCTGAGATGCTGCAGGAGCGACTGCTTCGGCGGCCGCCACCACCTGCGGTTTGCCAACGTGCCAGCTCGAAGTGCAAGATGATGGAGAAGGAGATGGGCTCCTCGGATGCACCGATGCCACTTATGGCGCCCAATGGTGGTCGTAACTTTCGCCGCCGTTTAGCGAATTGGCTGCTCCACCGCTTTGTGCAGGTACGCCTGGGAGATTTTGGGCTGGCTAAGTTTCTGTATCAGCAGGAGCTGCGTGTGGACGGCTTTGTTTCGATGAACGCGATCAACACTACTGGCGTTGGCTCTCCGCTCTACGCGAGCCCAGAGCAGCTTCAGGGGAGTCGGTGCACACCTGCCTCGGATGCCTTCTCGGTTGGTGTAGTACTGGCGGAGATGTATCTTCAGCCCAAGACCGTTGCGGAGCGTTTGACGGTGCTGCGCGAGGTGCGTGAGGGGGTCTACCGAGATACGACGCTGCTTTCCCGGTTCCCTGAGCTGAAGCTGGTGCGGCGCTTAACTGCAGCACAACCAGAGCGCCGTATGACCCTCGCGGCGCTCCACAAAGACCTCAAGTCCTTTCTTGAACAAGCACTGCACGAGGAGGTGTGCCGTCACTACGAGTAGCGCCATTCGCAGTCTGCTGTCTGACCCGACAAGGATCACTCTGCGAAGATGGAAAGGTGTGTGTGTGTGTGTATGTGACGGTGGATGTGGTCACACAGAGGGAGGGTGGTGGTCTCGCACTTATATGTGAGTCAAAGAGAGCACCACAGTTCCGGAGATGCGCGCATGCTCGAGCAGCTTCACGCTTCTCTCGGGTCCCCTTTCCTCCCTTTCCTCCCTATTCCCCTGCTTTGCTGCCTCATGTGGCATCCTTGCGTACATCTGTCTTTGCGGGTTACTGCGAGTTGGCAGAGAGGCTAAAGGCGGTGTCGCATGCGACGCAGACGAACGAAAAGGAACCCGTACGAAGGCGTAGTAACAGAGACGTACGCAGTGCTTTTTAGAGCGAGGGAGTGGCGGTGAGCGACCATTCCTCCTCCCCTCCCCGCAGGATTTCCTGCAAAGAGGAAGGAAAAGAGAGAGGGGGGGGGCGGACATCTGCCGCTGCTGTCTTTGTGCTATGGTTTGTGCAATCGTAGCGCCTCTCTGAATTGGGTCTATGCACACGCGTGCATGATACTTAGCGATGTGCTCCTTTCGTTCTTTGCACGTGGTTTCCTCCCCTCTCCTGTTTCACCGAACCCTTGCTCCATGTACCCGTCGTTCATTTTCGCCTGGGCAGTCGACGTTCCCCCCCCGGACTGTTCTCTTCTTCTCTCAGCGGGGCACAGCGGCAGTGAAGTAAGTAGCTCTCTTTCCCTCTTCTCTTCCTCGGACCTATGTGGCGCTGGGTGTCTCTAGGTGGGTGGTGTGGACCGTCGCTCATGCTCAGTAAGCTGGGCCTTCGCCCGGCAGAGGAATCGTTGCCCTTTGACATGGTGCGCTGCACCTTCGACGGTCTGGTGGAGTTGACGGCGAAGGGGTTTTCATCATCGCTATGCCCTCCTGCTCTGGTCAACTCAGCGGACCCTGCATTAAGGCTGAACAATGCGGCCGGCGCGACCCCCTACAACTTTCCGGCTGAGCAAGAGGACGGCTACTTCCCGCAAGCATCAAGCACTTCGCCAGTGTCCTGTACCTCCGATGCCGCCTCCACATCTGCATCTCTGCGCTTTATCCCAGATCCGGTAAAGGTATGGCTGCTGTTCCGCAGCCAGCACGCCTGCTTCACCCACTATGACTTGAACAACGCTGATGTGCAAGTGGAGCTCCGCAGACGCATTCGTGCATGGGAGACCCTGCTTTCCCTGGGCAATGCAGGCGACGCTGATCAGGCAAGTGTGCAGCCTGTCACCTTCATCCGCACCGTAATTGCGGAGAACCCGGCGGAAGAGCTGGAGATGTTGCCGCGGTTTCATCAGGCAGTGCGGGAGCGCACCCACGGGCGTCTTCCCTTCCGCACTGTTCTCGTCGTGCACGACCAGGCGGACACGACGCGGCCGTTGTGCGCGATGCCGCAGGAGTCGAAAGACCATCACACTCCATGCATTGTGTGGAATCTGAGGCGGCAGCGCCCGACACCGACTCTCTCGTCCCCTCCTGCCGGTGGCGCGACGGGTGCGACATCTGCACTGGCAGAGGCGCCGTCGCTGCTGGATGAGTGCCATGACGGTTACCAGACAATCCTCACCGCCATGAGCAAGAATACGAAATGGCGCTCGCTGGACGCCTCGCTGCCAGCGTACGAGACGTACGTCAGTTCTCGCAGGGTGCCCTTCACCCCCTACACAGAGCTGAGCCGCGTAGACGGGGTACCAGCCGTGCGAGGTACGTGCACCGGTTTTGGGTCCACCTTTTCCGCTGCTCTAGGTCGCTGTGTTCATTGTGGGTGCACCGATGGGCACGCCGTCTTCGCAGGACAGTATGACAAACATCAGGAGTGGCGGGACGAGGATGTGAACGAGTTGCTCCTGAACTATGCTCTCCACCACTGCGACGAGGTAGCCGCAGTGGAGGCGACGGCGCTGCGACAAAAGCGCGGCGCTCACGAGACGTGGCACAAGCTGCGGGCCCTTCTTTCAGACTGAAAACCGAACCGAGAACGAGGGAGCACGAAGCTTCGCGGTGGTGCATTTGTGCACGGGGGGAGGGGGGCGCTGAGGGGTGTGACTTCGCACGGTGAGCCAAGCAGCAAAGTCAGCGCTGCTCTCATATAGTAGCCGATTCCGACGGCGACGCTGCGCGGCCGAGCCGGAAAAAGGCGCGGATCAAAATACGCAGTGCTGCCCGCACCCACGTGTGTGTGCCGGCACTTTTTCTTTTGCGCCTACTCACCGCCCCCTACTTAAAGGGAAGCCAGCGGAACGAAACCTCACTCCCCACAGCCCAATTTACACTCTGTTTTCGCTTCTGTTGTCGTAGGTCTCTTGCTCAACACTCGTAAGACTCTGCTCACATGCCTTTCCCTTCTTGGCCTTTTCCTCCGTACCTGTCTCTCTCCATATCGTGCCTCTTGTCCCACTCTCCGTGCTTACTGTGAGTCTCACTCACGCTCACACACATACCCACATCGCTTTACACGATCCGCTACGTGCGGGTTCGTTCTTCGTCATTTTGCTGTTGTTGTTTCTTTTCGACGGTTTGTGGCTGATGCTGTTGTTTTCACCCGGACCCAGCCCAATTGCTGTCTTCTCTTCCTCTTGACACTTACCTCTACCCAAGATCCACAGCCGCTACTGCCACAACGACGACATCATAAGCAGGCAGACGCGCTCTACACTCTGTATCCTGACGCAGAACGTGAGAGGTGGGCCCGGTGCAGCACGTACAGCAGACCCCAACCCACAAGCACAAGCGCCATTCAGCACTATTTCATTTTCAACCCACGTGCGTGCAGTTCGTCCCATCATTAAAGACCCCCTCCTCTCCCCTCTCCTCTTCCTCAGAGGTAGGGGATCAAGCACGCCATACATTAAAAGCCAGCGCGTCCTCGCTAGACAGATGTCAGCAACGCCGCTGCCGCGAGTTTTTTTGGCCTCGTGGCTGGCGAAGAAGATGGAGTGGCGCTTCGTCTACGAGCAACGCTACTTTATTCTCGATGGCACCCGCCTCAGCTACCGCCTCGAGGAGCACGGCGCCGAGCGGAAGTTTGGCACCATCATCTCCTTTGACCCATGGCGCGAGAGCTTGAAGAATGACACCTCTAAAGGATTTAGCTTTACGGTGTGGCTGCTTGAGGGTGGCTCCTGGGAACTGCGAGCAGCCACGCAGGAGATCTACGAGAGCTGGCTGCACGCCCTTCTTACAGTGCTCGCGCCCTCCAACTCCACCTCTGCGGTACTGAGCGAGAGCGGCGGTATGGCGAGCTCGCACGACACCTCGATGGTCTCGGACGCCGCCGCGACAACCGTGGGTGCGTCCTCCGCACACCTTCAGAACGAGAGTCTGGGTTGGGCTCGCAAGGTAGGCGAGCGCAGTGACCCCATAAACAGTGCTAACCAAGCGCAGATGGAGTCTGCCGATGCCTTGCATACAGCGTCGGGAACGAGCCCAGCGGCCGAGGAGACCGCTCTCACCGCGGCGGTCATTGCCGCTGCAACGAATCCAGGCAGCACCACCTCGGCCTCCAACACTCTGCTGCTGTCCTCCATGGTGGAGAAGCAGACGGCCTGGAGGGGCCGCTGGAGGCCGCGGTACATGGAGCTGCGGGACGGGCGCCACCTTGTCATTCGTTCCTCAGCTACATCCAAGACAGAGCGGCAGCACTATGTCGTTGAGGCGGTGGACCTCTCGCCACTCGTGAGTCAGGCGGTATGGCTGCTCTTCACCACAAGCAGCGGTGACCGCTTTTGGGTTCGCTACGGCTCTGTAGAGGAGTGCCAGCGCTGGTACTCGGTCTGCCGGCGTCTGCTTCACGCAGAGTGCTCATGGCACTGGTTGCCGCTCGCCGAGAACGATGCTGGCCGCTCACTTCGACTGCGGCAAGCCACCAGCGGCAGTTACAGCGACCTGCAGCTGCACTACCACTCCGCTGCCGTGGTGCCGTCTTTTCAGGAAGGGATGTGGTGTCCATCGCTGTACGTTTTTGGGGGCTCGCGCCGGTGGTGCAAACAAATATTTAACCCCCAGGCACGCGCCTTTCTCCCGCACGCTGAGCCCACGCACACCACAAATCACTTGTGTACGCTGGAGCTAACAGGTCCACATGTGATGCAGCTGTGGCAGCCTGCCCCGTACCAGGAAAGCCCGCACGCGTTGGTGCGTCCACTTTCTCGCTACGGCGCGACATTGACATGCGTCCCTGTGGAGGCACCGCAATCGCTCACGCGAAAAACCTGGCCGCCACAGACGGTCGGGGTACGCGTGGTGCTGCTTGGCGGGCTATCGGGTGGCAGGTATCAGCCTCCCACTACGGAGCTCTGGAGTGTGTGGCGCAGCCCGGCGGCGTGTGCTCAAGGTGTCGAGATGCGTTGGGATCGGCACGACCTGCCTCCCTACGAGCTCCCGATGCTGGCCTTCCATGACGCTGTGTGCGTGCCATGGAGGTCTGCGGCAGTGGCGCGCAGCGCAGACCCTCAGGTTCAGCGCCATACCGGCGGTGGGTTTCTTCTCGTGACAGGTGGCCTCGATGTGGAGTATCGCTGCAGGGCTGAGTGCTACGCGGTGGTGTGGAACGGGGCGGATGACCAGCTTTGCCCAACCGCCTCTGCGACTGAGGACAATCTCGAGGAGAGAGCACGCCTTGCAAAGCCCGCAGCGTTCGCCTTTGGCCAGTTGCCAGAGCCGCGCGCGTTTCACCGCATGGCGGTCATCGAGGACGGCACGGTGGTTCTCGTTGGCGGCCGAAGTGTGGAGAACGCAGCGGTGAGTCAGCCTATCCTGACGCTGGCGCCGGAGGTGTGGCGGCGCGCATCCAAGGTATGGGGATGCACCGGTGGCATTGCTGCTGATGCTACAGCATCACCTGCCTGCAAGAGCAACGGAGCCGAGCCTCAGAGCGAAAATTGGTGCTCTCTGACGAGTGGCGAGGACGAGGCTGACACAGCCGCGGCAGATGACCCTGATGCGCTATCTTTTCAGTGGCTGCCAGTGGCGCTTGACAACTCTATAGCCGCGTCGTCGTCTACCGCGTTCCGCGCAGTCACTGCACTACCGAGCGAGATGGGTGATGTGGCAGTGGCTGCCACCAGTCACGGCAGTCGCGTGGTGGTTATGGGGCAGGTCTCGCAGCCGTGCCAGGAGGTGAAGCTCTACTTGCTGGACTTTGAAGTGGTCGCGGCATCCACCTTAACAGATCGTCGCCATGGGTCGCGTAACATCAGTGCCGGGGAACAGCTCCCCACTGGCACGCGGCGTGTTCGGTGCCAGGAGGTGGTTCTCTTCGTCGGCGCCGTGCCGAATCGCGTGGTGGGTATTACTTTACACGTATACAACGATTACCTCTTCGTGATTGGCGGCTGCACGGTTGACAAGTCCAGACCGGAGCCGTACAAACTATGCGGGCCCCTACGTATCCTCCTTGAGTGACGGCGCTGTCCCCCCTCTCTACCACCTTGTTCGTGCTCGGAAACCCTAATCGATCGGTGTCTGAGCCTGACATGAGCGATGCGTTTTTCCTTTTCCCTTTTCCTCATTTTGTGTGCTTCAGTATCAATACTTGTGGGTTCGGTGGTGACGACTCTCTCCTCTCGGCTTATGCGTGCAGGTGCGCCGTAAGCGGGGAAAAAAAGTACCTTCGCCATCCTCACTGCTGCGCGTATGCATTCTCCTTATGTTTACGAGGTCTGTGGCGCTTGCCGGGCCATGGACTTCCCTCCACGGTTCTTCCCCCTTCCGCTTCGGTTCGCTATGGCGCTGTTTTGTTGCCGTTGTCCGTTTAATTTGCCTTCTGTTCTCTGCGCTCTTCGTTGTTGTTGTTGTCGTCGTGCGCTCTCCTTTTGCTTTCCTGCTCTTCTCCACCCGCTGAACATGGAGAGCCGAGGGGAATGACGACGACAATGACGCTTATATCTTACGCGAAGAGAGACAGAAAAAAAAATGCTTGCTGCTGCCTAGTTCAGCTGGCTTCCCCCTCCAAAAAATTGCCTATACGCGCGAGAGCAAACAGCCAAAGCAGGCCTCCGTACTCTGTCTCCACTCGCTTCCTCTCTCACAGTGGACTTTGGGATGATGTCTTCCTCACGTTCTCTTCTCTGTGTTGCTCGGTTTTACTTTTCGCCTTTGGAGGCGTGTTACGGAATTACTGAGTAGACATGGCTGAACTAGTGAAGGAGGCTGTCTCCGTGTCTCGCAGCGATGCGCGAGGGGTTAGAGCTGCAAAGAGACAAACAAGTGGCACTCCGCATGCATTGCACTCTTGGATGCTTTTCGCGCGCGTGCATGTGTATCTAGCCATGTATGGCCACCACATATACTGCAGAATCGCACCTCACTCTCAACACTGCAGCACAGTTGGTGGAAGCTGTCCTTGATGAGCTTCGCTGCGATGCGGCAGTCCATGCGGTTTCTCGCTTTCTCATCTTGTTGCTCCTCTCACCTACGCTTCTTTGTTGCTCGGGGACAAAAAATTGCTTTCGGTTTAGCACACAAATACTGAGGCGCGCATAATGAACACATGGACCAACACACTGAGCGGTCCTGTGACGCTAGCGGTCGTTCTGGCGGGCTCTCTTTGATCTTTCTGCCTCCTATGGCTGCTTCTGCCTGTGCCCTCTCCGTCAGTGGCGGTATCCCGGAGCTTCGGAAATGGAGTCTTGTCTGTTTCTTTCCTCCTCAATCGGGCGAAATCTAAAGACATGTGACTCTATGTCATGTCACTCGATCTGTCTGTCTGCGATCTCAGCACAGTTCGAAGGCCGTCATTCTTTGTATAACATGTAGAATGCAATCGGTTCAAAATCTCTGCTAGAGTGTGCCATGATAGCATCCATTGCGTTGCCTGCATCACGAGACTGTCAAGGGCAACCAGGATGATGCCACACGCGCGTAGGCTTTCGTCCGTGCGGGAGTGAGAGCGGTCGCTTGACAGGGCGAGTGGTGTGCTGCTGGTTGAGCAGAGTCGTTCAACATCTCGTGCTACGGTGAGCCGCTGCCAGCTGCAAATGCAGCTCTGTTCTTTGTTTTTTCTTCTTCTCTGTGCTGTTTTGTAGTTTCTTTCGGTGTCGGCATAGCTCGAAGGTCATCATCGTTTTACTACTTCATCGTAGGGTGCTTTAGGCTCACAGTCTGTGCGAGATGGGCCGTCATGCCTTTTCGGTCCTTCGAGCGAGGATGAGGACGGGATACGAATTGTCTTCACATGCTGGAAACCCGGAGAACAACTGCCTTGCTGCTAGAGGAGAGGAGAAGTGTTTGTGCTTGCGTACATCTCATGTATGCTTCACTACAATGTGCTCCCTTCGCCCCCCTCCCCCCCTTTCTTTCTCTTATGGCTCAGTGCAATGGAGATTTGAGAAGGAAGGCGGGGGGTGGGTGGGAGGCGTCGTGCCTCTCCGCCTCTTCCCCTAGCCTGCGCACCCCCAGGCTCGACCAGACGACTTCTGCTTTTCGAATGTCTGTCGATGACCGGCCTCGGCCTGCAATGAGAAGCAGCGTAGAGGAGCCCTTTAGCTGCGAAGCGGCTATGAGGAGTAGAGAGGGCGGCTGAGGAATGGGATGCAGGATGAGCCGCCTCGAAGTGCCGGGAGAGGGAAGCAGCAAACTGCGTGAGTGTCAAGTCTCGGTAATTCGTGTCTGTAACAGGCGTGGAGCGAGGAAGAACGATCTTCAGCGTCTTTGCTGCTCCCTGCTTAGGTGGAACCGATGATGATTTCAATCCTTTGAATGTTCTTCGATCGCCGCCTTTTGGCTGTCATGAGAAGCTTTATTGATGAACCCTTTAACTCTGAGGTTGTTACGAGAGCATCCCAAGGAAGGCGAGAGGCACACATACGCAGACAGGTAGAGGAGAAAGGGGGGAATGCGGCGCCGCTGTGAAATGAGGTCCCCACGTCTCTGTTTTTCTCGATCTCCGCCACTGCAAACCTCTCCCCCTCCCCCACGGCATGCCTTTCAAGTTCTGCAGCAGTGCAGCTTGCATCTGGGCCACTTGCCGACTGCGCGCTTGGTGTGCTCTGGTGCTGTTTACTCGATTCATTCGGCGAGCACAGCTTGAACAGAAGAAAGGTATGGTGTCCGGCGCCCGCCGTATGGGGGTTCCCAGTCCCATCTTGCTGGCAGCGTTATCGCTGTTGCACAAGGTGGTATTATGTGGCACTTTCATCTTTTTCCCCTTTTGGGCAACGGACCGCGCTTGCCCAGTGTAACGAGCTGATGCGCCCCTCGTACCCTCGCCTCGGTCTCACATAGACAGGTTGGTCTGTTTCACCAGCACGAATCACCGAAAGAGACAAACAAGTGGCAGCCAACTGAAGGGGGGAGGGGCGAGGAGAAGCTTCACAGGAGGAGGAGAATCAGTAACATCAACACAGAACATGGTGCTCCTGTATGCGCCTTCTTGTGTAGCGTGTAAGCTGTGCCGGCTGTCTTGTCACTCCCTTGCCGCATCACATCCCCATTCCCCAAGACGTTTGCAGATGAGGCGCTTTTCGTTTGCAATGAAAAATATTTATGAAGTCCCTCAGTATCGATTCTGGAGAGGCAACCGAAGAAGACGAGCAGGCGCACACGTGACAGGCACACGCCCACACGCCCACACGCCCACGTGCATTCCGTAGTGCCCTCATGTGAGGTTTTGCGTTGATTGCACGTCTTTCATTGCCTGCGCACTGCTCGACTTATCTGGCCCCTTTTCGTTGCAACATTTTGTTTACTGCGCTTCTCTCCTCCCTTCTGGACTTCTGTTTTTACCCGGTGGTGTTTACTTTTCTTCCCTCCTGCGGTTGTTGTGATTTGCCTTGACTTGGCAACGGCTGGACAACACAACGTACCACCCTCCTGGTCACTCCCCTCCTCCCACTCCCCTGCTCACTCCGATGTCGACATCGCAAAGGAAGCGAAGGTGATCGAAAAACTCACTTCTGCACTCGAGGGTGAGTTCTCCTTTGACATACAGGCGATTGCAGACACTCATCTCTCTCCTCTCCCCCCCCCCCACACACACAGGAGCTTGCAGACAGATCAAAAGACAGTGGAGGAGCTTGTAACAACGAAATCTGCCGCAATGTTTTGCTGTCCGACAGTCCGTGCTGTGACGCCAGCTTTTTTTGCGGCAGTCCTGTGCATATGGGCGCTAGCAACGCCGTCAGCAGCGGGCAAGGCAGCACCCTTCAAAAATGGCGAATTTTCTGCTCCGCTCTTCGAGCAGTTCTTCGCGCAGCCGTTCCAGGTAAGCGTAATGACACAGTCGTATGGCGTCTTCAACGCAACTCTGCGCATGCACGCCTCTCTCAACTTCCCGGAGAGGGTGTTGGGTGAGCTGATACCAATCGGCGATCCGAAGCTCAACAGCCAGAGGCAGACTCTACTCCCGCACTTTCAACGCGCCCGTGATGTAGAGGATGAAAAACTTTCCCATCTTCCATTTTCCATGGCGGCCGGACTTGGGAGCGCGAAAAGTCCACGGAAGGGCGGAGCCGACGAGAGCGGCAGCCGCGAGTTTGCTGTCCCCGGAATCAAGGAGCGTCCATCGCTGCTCATGGTGGACCTGCACCTACAGCACAGCGATGCGATGCAGGGAACGGCAAGCGTTTTCTACCTGCCGGCGGAGTTGATGGCGCTGCGTGCGCTGCGCGAGGGCATGAGAGAGGGTAGCATGCCGCCGTCTGCGACGGTAGCGTTTGAATTCCGCCCCGAAGTGGAGCACATGACCGGCAACCCACTCAGTGACGTGAATGCCCTTGCACACGTCTCGCATGCCATTGTGACCATGGGAGGCCAAGGCAACGCTCACAAGTCGTCCAGTGCAGTCAGCGAAGAAGGCGATAAGGCGTCAGGGGTGGCGACTGGTCAGGGTGCCATTATCTTCCGCTGGATCACTGAGCACGAATTCTCGGCACATATGGTGATCCCTATCGCGAATAAGGCTGGTACAACATCGATGCGCATGGAGCGGGTTTGGGTCTACGGCTACACCACTCCTTCAAGGAGTGTGTTTGATCGCAAGCAGCCCGAGTTGCCATGGTACAACAAGTACATGATGATCGGTGCGGGTCTCTTGGGGTTTGTTGTGCAGGTTATCTCCGGTATTGCAGAGGGCAAGAGGCGCACACAAGAGGCGGTCAAGCTAGAGGCGCAGCTTCTTGAGCAAGAGCGCCGCAGCACGAAAAAAAAGTAAAAGGTGCCCAGTGATGATGCAAAACGCGTAGCGCGAGAACTAGGAAAAGGTGATCGCATGCGAAAGTGAGGGAGGCGCCAATGCTGGGTGGCGTATACGCCTCTCTCTTCCTCTTACCCTTCACCCCTGCTGGGGCCCATCTCTGTCACGTGACTCTCCCTGTGCGTGTATGGAAACCGAAAGAGAAGAGCGCGCTCGCGTACGCTTTCCATGGCTTATGTGGGTGTGCGCCTTCTTTTTCTTTCATCGGCATCTATCTAATGTGGTCATCTGCGTCTCTAACGCGGCATACCAAAGCAGACATTGCAGACACGGCTGTATGCACAACACCACTTTGGTTGTTGGTGCTCTTGCTCTCTCTCTCTCTTCCTCTAAGGATATCTGTGGACAGCTTCTTCAAGGGCGGATGCCCAGACGAGCGCGCGCCCGCACCCCGCCCATATCTTTCTCTCTTTTCTTAGTCTGGGAGAAATGGAAGGGGCAGTGGCAGCGGCAGAGACAGAGAGGTAACCGGTGTCTGCTCACCTAGTCGCGACGCAGTCTTTACTGCTGTCGGACTCAATTTTGTTTGGTCGTTCTATCCAAGGCCTTACCTCCACCACTCGTTCTTTTTCCCCTCAACATGCTTTGCGTCTCTTTCCCCAAAGTTTTCCGCTTACCATACGGGGCAAGCGCATCTGATGAGGGAGGAGGGCGGAAGAGGCAGATCCCTTTTTCTTTTGTTTCTCATGTCTTGTACTGTCTAACCCCCAGCAGGATATAATGAGTGGCGACCCTCTAACCCTTGTCGTGTACGCCGGGCAGATGGCCACGTACGTGTGCGAAGGTGGCGACGTGCAACCAACGTATCCCATTCTGCATTCCATCACAGAGGAGGTGTTGAGGCTGTTGCGGCAGGAGCAGCGTCAATCAACAGCGCCGGATCACTCTACGTCTGCCTCGTCATCATCGACGACATACGCGTCAGGGGATCGCGCATCGCTCCTGAAGCAGCAAGCGCAGGAGCTCCGCTGCCGCTTGCTTCCCCTCATGCAAGGGCGATTTGTGCTGCTTGTGGTGCCGCTGAGCAGCACCGCTTCTTACCGCGAAGAGTGGACGCAACTCTGTTTCGATGAGTGTGCTCTTGCTCGGAGGCTGGTCATGCTGGCCGACACAGTAGCGAGCGCCTTCGCCTGCGGCATGGACAGCTGTGTCGTAGTCCACGCCTCCTTGTCTACTGTAAGTATGTGCCGAGTGGAGGCGGGCTGCTCCACGCGGCACAGTAACTCGCATATGGGCAGTTTGCAGATGCTATGCGGGGCGAAGCTGTCTCTGCAGCTGACAGAGGAATGGCCGAAGGTGACTTTCTCCGTGACCGCTTCCGACTCGAATTCAGTGCCAGAGCACGTACCCTCCAACGATGCTGAGGTGACGGCTGGTATAGGAGGTGACACTGACATGCATCTGGGAAGCAGCGGGGTGGGTGCATTGGTGGACTTGGCAAGCCCCAAGCACCGAGACGCGCTAATTCGCGCCTTTGGATTCAAGGCATACAGCGCTGTCGTTGTGCGTTCCCAGATGGAGGCACAAGAACCCCAGGTGACGATGACAACGTCCTCGAAAGGAAAGGGCAAAGGCGGCGGCCGCCAGCGTGCGTCATCGCTCCTCGATGAACTACGCCAGGTGTACCCGCGCGCAGTTCGTCGAAGGCCCGGCCAACTGGAGAAGCTGCTTGCCCGGGTGGTGCATGGTGGTTCAACCACACCTGCTTCCGCTGTTCGTCATGACGGCGGCGAGCCATGCGTGCTGGCAGGAGAGGCCCTCGCTATCCCCTACGTATACGCCTTGTTTGCGTACGTGGTCAAGCGCTGCGGCGACGATGTCTGGGCCGTCGTGCAGCGCGAGCGGCGGGCGCGGAAGCGATCTCTGACCACGTCGCAGCTGCAGCATCGACCTTTCCCCAACCACCATGAAGGTCATCGAGGCACCACAAACAAAGCCGAGTCTGGGGAGACGCACTCAGGCGCAAGCAGCGCCTGTGATGAAGTTGCCCCAGTCACGCACCGGCAGAACTCCAGCACAAGCAGCAGCACTCGTAGCGGTAAGGGTGATAGTGAAGACGAGGGGGTTGAAAATGAGAGCTCTTGTTCGAACTCCTCATCGCATTCGTCTTCCGTGACTTCGCTGCTCGACAAGAGCGAGAAGGATACGTGGCTGCGGTTGCAACAGACACCGCTGCCAGAGGCGCCTTGGTGGCTTCCGCTCCTTGGCGGATCGATTGTCAGTCGCCTCACCGACCAGGATGTGCAGCGGGCCCTGATCACCGCCGAGGAAGCGCGCGAGACAAAGGGCACAGTGGTGCACTGGAAGATGCTTCTCTGAGTGCGTCTGCGTATACTGGCTTCTCTCTCAGTGTGGGTAGACGTTATAACATTGACAAAGAAGTGTAGGCTGCTCGCTGTTCTCTTTTTTTTTTGGTTTTGTGTGCAAGCGAGCACGGCGTCGCTCTGGCAAGAGATGGCACGACACGAAACCCCCCAGTGGGTGGGAGGGGAGGGGGACACGAAGAGCAAATGTGGCTTTTGCACTGCCGGTACCTGCGAGTGTCTCGCGTTGCGCAACCCGAGAAAGGCACACACACACCCACACACACAAGAAGGGTTTCGGCTCTTACTTTAACGGCGAATCCGTGGCAATCATGTGCGTCATGTAACTTCTCGTGGCGTCTAGCAGAACTCTTCAGTTTTTTCCTTTGTTACGGCTGTTGTCATCTCGCCTCCCTCCATTCTGAGTCACACCGCCCCCCTTCTCCCTCTTTTCCTTCTCCTTCCCTCTCCCTATTGCCAAAAATGGCCAGAGATCAGGTCCAACTTCAACTATACGCACAGTACCGACACTCGTCCCAGACATCCACTAAACACCATCGAACTTCCTAACGCTCCAGTTTGGCCTACCCCCTACTCTAGTCACCCTCATGCACTCCAGCCTGTGGTGGTCTTTGTGTCTAACTCCCTCCCTCCCTCTTCTTTTGGGGTTTCTTTTCTCTTTCTCGCGTGTGTGAAGCGATTTCGGTTCACTGGACTACTTTCGCCACAACAACGAAGAGACCGAAAAAGAAAGTGACACACCCCCGCGCACTGAGTCTCCACTGCCATCACGTCACCCCCCCCACCACCACTGCATCCACCACCTAAGTTGAGTGAGATATGAAGCGCACGCAGGAGGGAGGTGTGGGCGGGATAGGGGCGCTCCTAGGCAGACAGCAAAAGAGTGGGGGAACCCCCAAACACTGTCAAGAGAGAACCTTTTCATAGTTGAACGTACAGAGGGCTGCATGCATCAACTATCGCCTGCTGGCCCTTGTGCGTTTCTTCTTTTCGTCTCCTTATCGGGGTTGTGCTTCTAGCTTCGCCGTCTGTGGTAAGCCCCCCCAAACCTCAGCTCCTCTGCTACCCCCCTCGCCCACCCCCTCGCTCAAGCTGAGGCGGTCTCCGCGGGGGAGAAAAAGGTCGAACTCGAAAACAGTTTTCTGAAACCAACGTAAGGGATACGGAGAATCGTTACTCACGCTCGCAAAAGAGGAGGGATGCGTTTTCAGTGTCTTCACTTGCGCTAACTCGTTGCGTAGGCACCGCTGCATTCCATTCACCCGTACTTCTCTCGCATGGCGTTCTGACTTCTGACTCTTGAAGTGTCGATTGATTTCTCCTGTGTGTGTGTGTGTGTGTGTGTGATGCTCCCTTTGCTCTGGAGTGGCACGCGAACGATCCATTTAAAGGTCGATTTTTCTTCTCTATCTGAGTAGGAGTGGCCCCCTCTTCCTCGGACCTCTCTTCCCAGTTAACCCGGCAACAGCGATGACGCTGCTGCACACCACATCATCGTCTTCTGCACACAGTTCTCTTCCTCTTAATTTCGTCTTTACATTTCAGTTCCTTCCTTTCTATTCGATTTTTCTAGCTGGCTTACACATGACAATCTGATTACACGCCCCTCACCCGCGCTGCATGGGCTTCCCTCATCAGGTTTCTGCCGCTGCCCTTGTGCGCCTTAGGGGCGGTGGGCTGTTGGCTCGTTGTGTGTAGGCCCAGCCACTGCTGTGAAGGGCGTGCAGATTCCGGGGAGGGCGGCGTGCCCCCTGCCGCCACAGGCTCGCGTAGGCGCCCCGCCTGTCGCGGCACATGTTGGCAAGCCATCCCTGTTTTTCCCTTGGGTCTCCAATATTCGGGGGTGGTGAAGAGAAATCAGGCATTACTTACGCTTCGCTGGGCTTTCACTGTCGAGTGGTAGCAGTGGAGAAAAGGATTGCCTTTCTAAGGTTCAGGAGAGGGCCGCGAATTGCAGCCTCATAGTGCAGTAACGCGTCAAACGTGTATGGCGCTTTGCGTCTATCCTCTCCTTCATCCACACAGCATTGTGGCTAGAAAGCCCACCTCTCCCTCGGTGCAATTCCCCCCCCTCCCCCTTATCCCCTCTTTACAGACGACACATCGGCTGAAAGAAAAGAAATTTGCTCGTGTCGTTACCAGTCATCGCTCGACAAAAACTACTGCGGCTCAAGCGTGTCGGACACCAGAGTCGGTAACACACGAATGCAAGCGTCGTCTCTCGCACTCCTGGAGAGGTAAAGGGGGCAGATTACACCGCAGTGGAGGAACTGAAGGCAGAGACGGAGGACGATTCTGATGGCCCTCTCAGCGCCGAGGCAACCCACAGCAAACATGGAAAGCGTAACGTATCTCATGGAGGAGAGACGTATGTGCGAGCACCAGTTACAAGTCTACCCGTGAATGCAGGAACCAATCAAGGCTGAGGCACTTTGGGGAGGAGGGCAATAGCAACGTTTCAAAGACCCGCAGCTCGCGAAGAGCCAGAGGAGAGGAGAGCAGAGTTCCGTGAGTCTCGCCCGCCCAAGGCCATTTGGCTCCCGTGGCGGTGAGGCTGGGCTAGTGCGTGCTCTTCTCAAATGACCTGAACAATGCACGCTACGCACTGATGCACGTGATCCTCCACTTCAGCGCTGATGACGCCATCAAAACTCACCATTGGCTTGCGGCCAGCCTCTGGGACAGAGGGGGGGACGCACACTGGCTTCCCGCTGGTGAGCGAGGTGCCGGACTGCAGAGTCCTCTTTCCCCCCTCCCAAAGCGACGCGCACTCAACGCATCCCCTCTTACACGCTGAAGTGAAGCCAGCAAGCGGCGGCCTGGTTGGCAGCGCGGAGAGTGCTGTGGCAGGGTTTCACAAGGAGCTGAAGGACGACGCAGTGCTTGGTACCGGGCACACATTCTTGTGTACGACGCCGAAGGGAACGAAGCGGGTGTGGCAGACGTGAGCGAGGTAGCGAGGCAGCTGAACGCTCTGATATCTTCCCTGGTTGACAGTGTGAATTACCAGATCAAAGGCTCTGAGGGGGCAAACACGCGGCAACGCCAATCCACGCCACGGCTGCGGCAGTGATTACAGCAGAGCGTTGTGCCAACAGGGGTCGTGGCCGAGGTCTGGGCGGCTGCTGATGCTGCTTCCTCAGCGCTGCCTCCGCGGAATACGCCTCGGCAGCCGCCCAGACCTCAAGGGAAAACGGAAGCAGGGCTCCCTGTCGAGTGACCCAGAGCGGAGGGCAGTACAGGAGAAGGCCAATGGGAGATGCACCCAGGAAATGGCGTGCCACACAAGAAGCGGGCGAGCAGCAGGCTGGATTGGTCTGCGCTAACACTGCACGCCAACGCCACCCCACTGCAAGTGCAGACGACTGGCCACTCTCACAGGAAACCCGACCTTTTGCGGCTGTACACCAAGCCAACACCTACGGAGAGACGCTACTGCATACCCCTTGCACGGGCGGCATCACGGACTGGCCGGTATCCTAACCCGAGATAGCACTTCCAGCACGGTACGACTGCGTATGTTCGATTCAGCCCCTGTTTGTCATCGTCACAGGGCACGCACACACGCACGCCCTTCTCGAGAATCGCGACACAGCTGCCTCTGACCCTTGCCAAGTGCGTGGCACAACAGTGCTTCAGCGATGACTGCGGGTTCTTCATGTGGGCCTCTACATAATCAGACGCTCTAGACAACGCGATGCGACAGTCCCACACCGCGCCATCACGCTTGGGCCGGTTCTTCCGCGGGACCATCACAAGGAAGCCTCGAAAGACAGAGATGGTCGTCTGACTCAGGGTCCGTCACTACCACAGCTGTGCCAAACTGCTGCACCGGCGCTGAAACTCACGGAGGTGCTGACTGTGAGGTTTGAGGCCATAGTGCCGCTAAAGAAAAGGTGAGGTGAGGGAGAAGTGGGCAGACGGAATATGCGAGTGCGCCGTGGAGAGAGCCGCTTGGTGATGCAAGACCAGCAGGGAGCGCACGTTTCTTCTTCGTTCCCCTGCGCTTCACGCTCCCTGAATGGCGTGGAGCACCCCAGTGCGTGGTGTCAGGGTTGAGCACCCTACTCGCTGCGGGGAAGCCAAGCAGCTCTCCCTTTCCGCTGACCCATGCCGAACCACTTCTGGCGGTGGCAAGGCCGAGTGCCTACGACGTGGGGATGTCAGGGTGGCGTGTATCGCTGCTGGCGTCTGCGGTCAGGCGGTGGATGGCGCTGCGTCGGAGCGACCTGCGACGGTGGACACGCTTGCACGATCCATGCGGTGGGGAGGCTGTCAGTGTGGCTCGAACGCATCTTGCCCGGCCGTCGCCGCCCACTGCTGCAGGGAGTCTGGGCCGCCCGGAGGGACGTCCCACGTGAGGGCTGGCATGATGCGAGTGGCTGGAGAGGATGGCCTGCGCGGCGTGGAGCGGGCAGAGCTTGAGGCAGGGCCCGTACTCAGGTCACTAAGTACCTTGCTGCAACGTGTGTCTACGGCTGCTTCGCCCTGCGCGGTGGGGCCTGTGTGACAGGGCTGGTGGAGGAGCGGAGGTTGAGCTCCTGGCATGTGGCAGGGAATTGGACTCGATGAGACAAAGCGGATGACTGTTTGCCTGTTTTCGAGCCCTTTCTGTGATCGTGCCTAGTCTGCGCATTCCAGCTTGACTGGGTGAGCTTGTCGCCACCCGGTGTTCAACAGGACGCCAGAATGCCACAGTTCATGCCTGATTGATGAAGCAGCGAGCACCTGAGCCACTTCATTTCATACAAGGAAGAATAAAATCATGCGAAATGAAAGCGTGCGCGTCATGCGTTGAAGGAATTCTTCGGACTGCGAACCTCTTTCGCTTAGTCTTGTGGGACCTTTGAGCCGAAACAAACTATACTCGGCGAGCATTCATGTTACGCTGGAGAGAGAGGGACATCTCCTACGTCTTTCTCACACTCATGTTGTACTCTATACCTCTGCGTGTTCTCTCTCCCCCTCTCTTTCTCATTCACGTTCTTAACACCGTGGCCCAACCACCCCCACCGCTTGGCGCCCTGTCGATCCACCATTCTTTGCTTCGACCCGACAAAGACGCTGCGCGCCTGCCACCCCCCCCCCCCCCCCCTCTCTCTCTCCTGTTCCATTGTTCTGGTGGGCGCTCTCTGACCCAGTGGAGGATTTCGTAGCCTTGTTTTCCTTGGACAGGTGCTACCCTCTTTCCCCCTTCTCCTTCAGACTCCTGTGCTCCGTCGCTGCTTCCTGAAAACAAAGAGAAGACCCTGAAGGGCGCGCTTCCAGAGCGTGGCGTTAAGTTTCTCGTGGAGGAAAGAAGTTTTTGGAGGCGGGAAAAACCTTCTGTGTCTTCGTGCTCATTCACGTCTTCGCTTCTAACACACACACACATACACACACACTGATAGGCAGACCCACAGAGAAGCAACACCCACCCGCCTCTGCACATTGTCTAGGGAGCGCCTTTCCCCAATTCCCGTCCTCTTCCCCTCCCTCTTCCTCCCACTCAACAAGCTTCCCATTGGTCTATCGGTGTGTCCGTGCGACCTTCCTCGGACAGCATCGTCTTGGATGGGAACGGCAACAGGCCTTTTTTTTCCTGTTTTTACTCCCTTTTGCGTGCGTGCGTGTGTGTGTGTGTTGGCTTCCGTGCCTGTTAGTGCCCGAGTCGAGGGGTGAGCGTATCCGTCTCGGGTAGGCCACATTTTTGGGCACCTGCCCAGTCACTCATTCGCGGTACCTATCCACGCCCTTATCACTTCACCGTACTGCCGTACAAACAACAACAACAACAACAGTCGAATAACCTGCAAATAAATATTTGATCAACTTGAGCGGAGACAGACAAGAACAGAAATTCTCTCCTCCAGACGGATCTCACTGTTCTCTTTTCCTTTCTTGTTTCCGCAATTGCCCTTCTCTATCTGGTAGTAAGCCAGTCCCGCTTTCTCTCTGCCTGAGCCGCCTTTCTTGTCCTCATTAGACTCTCGCTGTTTGCCTCATCGCATCGCCTTGTGTGTGTGTACTTCTATAGTCGAAGAACGCCTTCTCGAAGTTTACCCTTTTCCCAGGTGACGGCAACATCGTCTGAGTCGTCACACACACTCACGCGTACGCACAGAGGTGTAGATGGGGCGTGCTGGAAGATTTGACAAAATCAACAGAGAAGGGTGCCGGTTCTCGTTCTCTTTTCCCTCTCTTGGATGCACTTAAGCCCGTTCGTGTCTGTTGTCTTTTCTCTGCTTTTTGTTGTTGTGCGTACTTTTGGGGGTTTTCATGTAATTTTTTTTACCCTCCTCATTTTGTGTCTGTCCTCCTGATTGTGGACTTGTTTCCCTTGTCCTTTTCCCTGTCGTGCTTCTACTTTGCTTGCCTGTTGAACGTGTTTCCCGACCTCTTCATAGCCCACCAGCAGACAGATAAAAGGCGACATCTGCTTTCTGTATGAGTACAAGCTGAGGCTACACCCAGGGACGCAAGCAGAAGCAACACCAACAACAACAACAAAGTACATATCAGGACAGAAAGACACAGAGGAGACCAAGACAAATCAACCATCCGTGCTTGTACCCTTCTCTTGTTTTTTCTTTTACCTTCTTTCTCTCCAACTCTCTCTCACTTTAACTAGTTCTCTGGACGTTTGTGTTCACATGGGATCTACAACTCTTTGTCTCTCTCTCTCCTGTCGCTTCCTTCGCCCTGTCACACACGAACACTCACGAACGCCTTTTATTTGCCATTTCTTCTCCTCGCGTTCGCGTGTATTTTGTTGTGTTTGCCTGTCCGTTGCCACATCACCTTTTGAGCGTGCATGGGTGTGTGTGTGTGTTCCAACATATATTTTCCACCTTGCTGGCTGTTTGTGTGAGCGGCTCTCTCTGTTTTCCCCTTTCTTCCTCTCACTGGTGTTCGGGAAAAGCACTTTAGCCGTGTGCTCGACTCTCTGCCTCTCTATCTTCTTCTTTCCAGACAACTTTTAGCTTCATCCCTTCTCTATCGTTTGCTCAACTTCAGTGGTGTCTTGTCTCCTTTCTCTGTCTTTCGTTCACTATTTTTTTTTTGTTTCTTTCGCCCTTTCACGTCAAAGTGAGAGCACAACTACAAGGCGAAAAAATTCTGACAACTCTCAAGAATACGAACACACCACGACGACAACAACTCGTTTGACATATCCCCCCTTGCTTTCTTGCACCCCAGCTCCATTCGCCCTTTGAGAAAAGTGAAGGCAGAACAGTGATCAACACTCTTGTAGCTTTCTAGCTCAGCTTTGGTTCTCGACTGTGTAAGTGAATAGCTGGCTTCGTGTGCGTGTACCGATAACCCCAACTAAAGAGCATCTCTTTGCTGCTGTCTCTCCGCCTCTCCTCTCTCTGTGCAGGCGAAGCAGCGTGCATTTCGTTCGTTCCTTTCTCTTTTATTTCGTTTCTGCGCACAATTCGCCTTCCCGGAACTTGTGCATCTTCTCTCTTGCCCCCCCCCCCAGGATTTTTCTCGTTCTTTTTCGTTCATTCTGTTTTTTTTTTTTTGCATCCGCCTCTCGTTTCTCGTGTGCCTGCCTGTCTGTGCGCGTGCTGTGTTGTGCGCCTCCATCACAGCCTCACACAGCTGTGGATTAGGTCCCTAACCAGCGCAAGAGCAACCGACAAAGAAGAAGAAGAGAAAGAAGCATACAGAACAACTCTAACCGCACGAGAATCAACGTGCCGATCGCGACGTCCGGCAGTTTTATTCTCACTCTTTTCTTTTTTTCATTTTCGTTTACGTCATCGTTTTCTCTGTGTCTTTGACTCGGGTGATCGCCTCTACCTGCCTGTCTGTCTGTGCGCGTGTATTAACGCTAAAGCGCCTGCACTTCACGTTGAGGAGAGAATTTTGATTCTCTTTTATTGGTGAATCGTCCATCTTGCTTATATATATATATATATATATATATTTCCCCGGTCTCAACTGTGAGGATGATGCACATTACTCCCCTGACACTCACGGCGCAGCTGTGCTACCTGATTGGTGGCACTGTGATTTGCATTTTCTTCACTATCTTTGGCTATCTGGTGTGGCGTGCGCAGGGGTATTACCAACTAACCCCTCCAGGGGAGAAACGTCGCGCCGGGTTTACGCCAAACGGTATCGCCGGCATCACGGCGTTCTTCACCTTCGCTGGTCTCGCTGTGGTGCTTCTAATCGAGACGACCGTCTTCTACGTGCGCTACGCCTTCCAACCATCTCACAAGGGCCGATACTGGGCGATGCATCGGTGCGCCGCTCTAATCTTTCAGGCTGCTGTGGGTAGCCTCTACGTCGCAACTGGTGTGGCGCTCCTCGTCAAATGGGGTGGCAATTCCGCACAGTGCGCTTTCATCTTTTGCTTGGGAATCGACCGGTATCCATCCCTCTCTCTAACGCGGGGCGAAAACTTCAACATTCTTCTCTCCGTGATCATCTTCTTCGTCCTGGTGCCGGCAGGGCTGGTGTTGCTGTGCCGCGCCTTCTCTACTGTCATGCTGCAGTTGGCCGAGAGGGTGGTGCGCAAGCGCGGCTCGGCGAGCGAGGGAGCCGACGCGCAGGTGTTCAACAGCACACCGGGACAGCCCACTGGTGAAGAGACGTCTTCGTCCGGAAGCAGTGGCGGTGCGAAGGCCTCGGTGGCGACAGAGACAAACCCAATGGGGAAGCCGGTGAGCATGCGGCCATTTCACGCGGAACCGAGGGTTAAGCAAGTGTGCCGCCTTATCGGCCTGCTGATTGGTATTCTGGTGTACGCTATCGTCTCCTTCTGGCTGCCGAACGACTCGCGTCGCTTCAACGCCAACTACATTGCCGCCTTTGCGCGCAACAGCATCGCGCGTGACCGTCGTACTAATAGCACGACTGTACCCGATATGCCATACGCATGGTTCCGCACTGGTCAGATTCGTTGCTCTGATGACCTGACGCTAAAGTTGTTCCCCGGCAACGTCTTCTTCTATGCGTACCTGTTGGCGACGGCGGTCATTATATTTGTGCTGCGGCAGACGCAACGCGGGCGGTACTGGGTGCAGCGCCGCATCCCACTGTGCGCGTGCTTCACATATGGCGAGGCCGCCTTCGTTGTCGCAACGACGCTGCTCTCGGTCATGTTCTTCATCTACTGGCTTCGCGACCACAACTACAAGCAAACCTGGAGTGTGACAGCGAAGGAGAGTGTACAGATTGAGGCGCCGGAGCGATGGGGCCGCGGACTGGGGCAGCTGGCCATTCTCTTCCTTTCACTGCTGCTGTTGCCGGTGGGTCGTCAGTCGATTGTCGTTAGCGTGCTTGGTGTGTCGCGGGATGGCATGCTGTGGTTCCATCGTGCGGTCGGCTACTCCATGCTGGCAGCTACGGTTGGTCACGTTGTGGCCTTCTACGTGTCCTACGCCAGTTTCGGCTATCTCATGCAAAACTTGAACACCGTTGCCAATCGTGTCTGCAAGAAGGGGGTTTTCGACGACTATAGTGTTTTAGTGGCGACGTGGACGACGTGGTTCCTGCTGATTGCCATGGGTATCTTCGGCCTAAGCTTCATACGCCGTCACTACTACGAGCTGTTTTACTATACACACCTTGCCGCGACGTACATGACGCTGCCCGCCATGGTCTTCCACGCCTCTGCTGGCTGGATGTACCTGCTCCCCGGCATGACGATATTCCTGGCTGACCAGCTGGTGCGTCTGTGGCAGCGGACCGCCGTGGTGCGCATTGTGCACGCGCGCGTGATCAGCGAGGACACGACGGAGCTTGCCTTCTCTGTGCCCGGGCGGTGGGACATGCAGCGCGTACACCCGGGGCAGTATGTGCTGGTGTGCGTACCGGAGCTGACGGCTTTGCAGTGGCACCCCTTCACGCTCATCAACCTCGTGGACGAGGAGTCGGTGGCCGTCAAAAGCTCGAAGGTGAGTGCGGCGGGGACTGTGTTCTACGTGCACGTCAAATCCATGGGGCCAAAGACGTGGACAGGGCGACTGTACGACCTGGTGAGCCGTGGCGAGGAGATCACGATGGCTGTGGAGGGGCCGTGCGGGACGCCGGTAGACTACCGCCACTATGACGATATTGTTCTAGTTGCCGGTGGCATCGGCGCGACTCCGTGCGTATCGATCCTCGGGTCGCTGATGCGCCAGTTCGACGCTCTCGGTCACAGTGGCGCGAGGCCGCGTGTGAGCGTCATTTGGTGTACTCGCTCTGCTCGTCACGTGAACGCTGTAGCGAACATGCTGCAGCTGCCGGTGCGATGTGGCAACGTCGTTCGTCAACCTTGGACCCGGCCGGCGTTGGTGGGGAAGATCGACGCGTGTGCGGCACTCGAAGACCTAAATACGAATGTGAAGATGACTGCCAAGATCACCCAGTCTGTCAGCACTTTGGAGCAGGACGAGCCGTTGAACGAGGAAGTGGGTGTGATGGACGAGGCTGTCCGAGCTAGTGGCGACACAGAACAGCACTTTTCCTTCGACGTGTATGTTACTCTGAAGACGGAGCTGCAGCATTTTTCCACCGAAGCTGCTCATCAATTCGAGCAGTGCTCATCAAAATTGAGTGATCGTTCGACAGCAAAGCTGTATACAGAGTTGGATGATGGCCTGCACACTTGCGTGGATGCCATTGAGAACACCCGGACTGTTTCGTACAGTTCTTCTCTGCAGAAGCAGAAGACAGCGGCGGTGACGGAGGCCGAGCCACACGGCACGGCCGACGATGCGGGCCAAGAGGGGGAAGAGATGGTGTTCTCCTCTGAGTCTGTGTGCAATGAAAGAGAATGCTCTGAGGGTCCCGGCGCCGATGTCCATGAAGAGAGCAGCGAAGGCGCTTCGCCTTGCATTGCCGGCAATAAGGAACAGGAAGTGGTGACTCGCGCCGCATCTGCGGTGGATGGGGAGAGCGTGGTGGTGCCGAGCGAATTCTCCCAGTGGTCACCGAGGTCTGTTATGGAGTCGGGCAATCAACTGGATGGCGGCGACAGCAGCAACGACAGCGAATGCGGACGTGTGGCGATACAGGTGTACTCAGGACGCCCCGATGTTGATCGCCTCATCCGCGAAGCACTCAACAAGCCTCGACCTGGCGTCGGGAAGCCTTCGAGGCTGGACAAGGCCCGCACGATGTTATTTGTGTGTGGTCCGAACGCGCTCGTTCGCCAGGTCATTTCCTCAGGGGTGCAGATCGGTGTGGCTGTACACAAGGAAGAATTTCTTTTCTAGGCCTCCCCCATGTGCGTGTGCGGATGTACCCTCTCCGTCGGCCTTACACTTCTCATGCTGGTTTCTCGCCTCACGCGCATTTCTTCAATGCTTTTTTTTCTTCTTCTTATCCCACTGTCGTCCAATCAAGGCTGGCAGAGGGAGGGAGCTCCGCGTAGGGCGTCGGCTCCCTCTCTCTTCCTTCTGTTCTTGCAGTCGCACATATGTGTGTTTTGCGCATGCACGCTCTACAAGGCGCACGGCCTCACCGGAGAAGGAGATGCCTGAGAAGGGCTTTGCGTATACATACATGAATGTGTGTGGGTGTGTTTCTGCGTACGAGAGTGAAGGAAGAAATGAATTTCAGCTCTCCCCCTCCGCCCTTTGTCTCTCCCGTTTTCCCTTCTTGCTGTTGTTGCGGCTTATGTACATGTCTATGCCTCCTGTGCTTGTCTCTCTCTCTCTCTCTCTTGTACATATTTTTTCTGAGGGGGCGTATCGTGCGTGCGTAGTGTGTGTGTGTGTGTTTGGATGCATCTGCAGCTCCACCTCTCGCTCCCGCTTTCATTTTCTCTGACCCACTCCACACTGTCAACTGTTCTGCTTTGGCCGCTATATTCACGTCGTTCCTCTTTTTCACAGAAAAAGAGAAGCAGGCTAGCCACGACACTATTCAGCAGCCGCGGAGAAGGAAGCGAAAGCAACACAACAACCCCAGCGATAGCAACAGAACTACTCAAGCCTGCAAGAGTATAGTGACCTTCAGCAAAAGATGATAGGATCACATATAAGGAAGTGGAGGAAGGAAGACGTTGGGTACTTTCTCTCTGTGGATTTTTTGTTTTAGTGGACCCGGATGTGGGCGTGCGCAGGCTTGGGAGTGGCATGAGCCTGTGAAGTCGTATTATGAAGTCGGGAATGAGGAGCGAGGGAGGGGTGCTGGGCTAACATATTTTATTCTTCTCTCTTCTGCACAACAACGACTTCATTTATGCGCGTGCGTGGGTGGTGGCTGCCCCTCTCTTCAAACGACCCCGACTTCGTCTTGCCACCTCTTCTTCTTGCCTTACTTCCCTACGTCATTGCGACTTCCTTCTCTCTCTCCCCCTCTACTCACTCACCCCTTTCCCTATCGCAGGTCGTCGCCATGCGTATTTCTTGCCGTCCTTTGGCCTCATTACGACGACTTTGTTTTCCGCTGCGTGATGGCGGTGGCGTGTTGATGGACGATAGACTATGGAGCAGCAAGGCACGCCTACCTTTTCTTTTTTTTATCAATTTTCTTCTTCCTTGCGCCGCTTCCTCGCGATTCCCCTCTCCCTTCCTCCCTCGCTAAAATGAGTGTAGTGTGTGGATGCGTCCGTGTGTGCGTGCCAACCCCTGTGCGACGTGTGACGTTCGCTATGGTGCAGATTGCCGTTGCTGCGGCAGCGGTTGCTCACGTCTCAGCGTGGTGGTGACCCAGAGACGGAGAAAGTGGACTCGCTATGCGCCAGAGAGGACAGTGCTTGACAAGTACGTATCCCACGTTGCTCGGCACTGCTGTGTTGACCGCTGCCGCGCACGTGTCTTTCGCGCGCACGGCTCACTGCAGGTCACGCCTTTGCCCTCTTCTGCACCCACTCACGCACACACACACACACACACACGCAGCAGAGCAACGTGCCGCCGACATACGTGGACAGAAAACAAGGCATTGAGGAGGAGAGAAAGGGAAGGGGGAGGTAGTCCAAGGAAACAGAAATACGGGAGAGAGGAATACAGAGGTGGTTTGTGGGCTGCACAAGAGCTGCAGTGGTCACAGAAGACGGAGGATAAGGCGAGGGAGCTCGCTGGGTTCATGTCTTCTTGCGTGCCGCCACTGCTGCCACTCCGTATCCCCCCTCCCTCCCCCGTCTCAATCCTCATTTTTTTCCTTCTTTTTTTTTTATTATTTATTTGATGTTGTTTCCCTCGTCACGTGGGTGGCGGCAGGCAGTGTAGCATTCGTCTTGGCAGAGAGTCTCTCTCCCCCCCCGTTCAGTGCTCCCTTTTTTTTTCGCCTCGGAGGGGAGGGGGGAGGGCCGTTTTGCATTCGTACGCCCTGCGCGTTCGTGTGCATTTCTGCGTGGTGGCGCTTTTGTGTCGGCGTGAAGAGACGGTGCGCCCACCCCCGTCTCTCTCTCTCTCCCTCTCTCTCTCTGCCACTCCTTCCCCGTGACTTTATACCAGCAGCGAACAGACGGAACTGGAGAGAGGGGGGAGGGAAGGGAGGGGCACACGCGCCGGCTGTGCCAGCAAACGTTCTGTCCACAGACGAGGAATCCCTTCCTGTGAAAAAGCAAGAGCAAAGTGGCTGGCGTTGTGCAAGAGCTTCACCAAGCCTCAGGCTCTCATGTGCGTTCTCAGTGAAGCAAGACCCGCTCATGAGAAAAGAGGTGCTTCCTGTTTCCATTCTTTTCCATCTCTGTTGTGGCACTGCCTTGTCATGCTGTCGTGCCGCCCTCCGCCTGCCCTCTTTCCATACCGTGCAACACCTCAGTTGGACTTCGCGTTCTGCATGCACTGTCCCTTAACTGACGGACACGCTATTGCACACGTGCATCCCAAGGAGACACCCGCTGTCCCCCCTTCCCTTTGGCGTTTCTCTTGTCTGCCCCGAAGACTTTACCTTTCATTCATCTCTCCCTCCCTACTCCTCTTGGGTCTCTAAATCCCTCTTCTGGTGTGATGATGGGGTGTGGTCAGCCCATTGCCTCGACTGGTGTGTCGTGTGTTTTCTCCTGCTTCGCCGTGCCTCCACTGATACGGCTTCTTTCCCCTCCCCCTGTCTGCGGATTGTGAAGAAGACGGTGGAGAAGTGCACACCTTTGCACAGGAGAGAAGCACCCACGCACGGACAAGGACACGGACATGGACGACTCTCTCCTCTCCGCTCCCCAGTGCCTCATGGGTGCTGAAGCACTTGCGAGAGGTGTCGGATAGAGACACCCTTTCTTCTCTTCTGTTTTCCTGTTTCTCTTCTCCATAGAGGTGCATACGCTGAAGTCTTCTAAAGCACGAAGAGGAACAAAGTCTAGGTGGGGAGCCTTGGGCTCAGTGTATCGCGTCGAGAGTGCTCACGCCACACCCACGCGCATCTTGAAGGCGCCGGGTGTGCAACACACGCTTCTTGCGCAGCTCGTAGAATTCAATACATGTGGGCGTGTGGTCCGCATGTTGCCGAGCGGCCGAGCACTGCTACGCGAAGGCGTTCTCATCAATGCACAAGGCTGTTCTTGCAGCAGGCGCACATTGTCTGCTCTTCCCTCATGCCGAGTATTCGCTTCCCTACTCTTACTTTGACCCAACTTTCTTGTCTTTGCCACGACGTTCGACATCGTCTCTGTCGCGCCTTCGCCATACCACCCTTGATTACCTCCTTGATGAGACGGCCTCTCTGTCGGCAATACAGCCTGCTGTTGCGCTTTGGTTTTGAGAAAGCTGAGCGAAACAGCTACGCGCGACTCCTCATCTGTTCGCATCGCTGAAAGACGGCAATGACCGCCTCTCCAACGGACAAAAGAGGTGCGTGATTGTCTGCACAAACTGAAGAAAACACTGGACACACGGAAGGGAACTCGATTGTGTGCTCCACACAGGGTTGCACGGCGGTCTCGCAGAGACACGGGGAGGAGGGCACCAGGCTGCCTTGTACATTTCACCACCTACACATTCTGAAGAGAAGCGAATTACCAGCTCCGAGTGGCTCAGGGTGATTGGGGTAGCAAACGTGCAGAGGATGTCTACCGCCCTAGTGCCAGTGTTTTTCTCTCTCCCTGTTCCCTCTCTCTAACGGCACTACGATGCTCGTGTCTTTCTCTGGCGATCTCACGACGGTCACTCTACTACCTCAAACCCAACCACGCACACTCTCGCCGCTTTACACCATCGCCTCCCTCCCAGCTAAACCCTCCCAGCTAAACCCTCCCCCTCCTTTCAGCTAACCCACATCGCAGATGCGCCCTCTTCTCTCTCCTCGTCTTTGGCGCGGCGAGCATCGGAAAGAAAAGGAAAAGCACAAAATTCATCACGGCATTAATTTTCTCTCCTTTGTTTTTAGCTAAGGCTGGCTGAGATGCATGGCATCCTTTGCCTCCTCTTCTCTGCAAGCGGAGCCCTTTGCAGACGGCCAACTCTCCAGACCGTGCAGTCACTTTCCTATGCCGATATATATATATATATATATATTCCTTTCATGGCATTACGATGACGAAAAGCCATGCGTCTACCCCCCTTTCGCTGACCCCTGTCATTCACCGTATGTCTTTGCGCGCCTACTAGATCACCTCCCACAAGCACCACTGGCACACGGCTGGCCAGGGCCCATCCTTCCCCCAAATGTCTCTCAAATTTCTGATGGTCTTTGGCTGTGGACGTTGGTGCGCGTCGTGTCAGTGGTTTCTTCCGTGTGCTTGCGAGCCTAAAGCCGAAGGGGCGAGCTTTTCGGTTTTGCTATTTTTTTTCTTTGCCCGTGTCTTGAGCAAGTCAGCGTAACGACCTGTTTGCTTTTCGCGTTGTTTTGTGTCGGCTCTCTTTTCCTTTGTCTAACGTTCTCCAGCCTTTACTCCGAACCTGGAACAGGTCGGTGAGGAGGTACGTACCCGGTCTGTACAGCGCAGACTGACAGTTGGAAGCTTGAAAAGGGGCTTCTCCCTCTCTCTTGGATTCGTTGTTGTTGGTCCTTTTCCCCCTCTCCATTTCTTCTCTTATCGACACGCACGCACCCACATCTGCACATATTCATCTTCTTGAATCTTTGTTTCCCTCCTCCCCTTTCCTCTTGTCCGCTTCATTCATCTTCTTCTCTCGCTCTGCCACAGTGTGCCTCGTATGCTGCACCCGTCTGTGTCTCCCCGTGACATGAAGCAGTTGCAGCGATGCGATCCCTTGTCTTGTGTACATTCGGCGTCGGAGTGGACGTGCGTGCGTCGTTTGCGTCCTTGGAAAGATGAGCGGAGCTGGCAGAGGCTAAGCGAGAATGAAGGAATGCAGAAATAAAAACAGAAGAGGCATCGAAGCCGCTGAAGAGTGGACTTGTTCTCCATGAACGCTGCCCTCCCCCGCTGCGGCGTTATGTTTTTATGGTGTGTGTAGGCCAAGTGGGCCCGAACGCCTAGCAGCTGCCATTGATCGCGGATGACACCGCGTCAGCCGTTTTCCAAACGGGGCATTTTCTGTGGAGCGTGACGTATTCGACTGCCTCTTCGACCCCGCCCGATTCCGAGACTCCTTTTGTTTTCCTTTGAATGCAACGGCGACACCAACGTGACTTCGAGCACGCACAGAGAAAAGCAACAGACAAAGAGGTCAAAGATGCTCTTTGGTCGCCATCCACATCCAATGGTAACAGGCATTGTCATCTCTCTTGCCTGACGCGTGCGCGGTATTGGTCACGTGCCATCCCTGGCCCACGAACGAACGAACGAACCGCAACAAGAAGAACTGCGTGCGAGGAGAGCACCTCAGCGTTTCACAAGTTAAAAAGTTCGGACTTTCCCTGTGGGTGTGCGTGTGCGCTTCTCCTTTGGTTGTGCATTGGTGATCCTTGGGAAGGGTGCACTGAGGAGCACAGTGATGTACGTGTGTGTGTGGGGGGGGGGTGGACCATCATTCTCGGTGTTTGACACATTTTATACAGTTGAGCGCCTCATTGTCCCTCTCTCACTTTCTCTCCTTCACTCGATTTTTAGCTTTTATCTTCCATCGGCGGGTGCTCACCATCTCACTTGCGTCCACTTCTCTAGGTGCTGCAATGCTCGAAGAGCTCTCAGTCGCTCTCGCTCATCCTTTGTATAGAGGGAGCCTGCCATCTCTGGCTACTACCCTGCGCAGATTGGTGCCCGCGCTTCTCGTAGACTCGTGACTACTTCAACCACCTTGAAGGCAAGTGGTCGAAAACATGCGTACCACTCATCCTCTGTGGTGCATTCGCCAGTGTCACGTGGCTCTTGCTCGACGCAGTCATGGCGGCACCGCACAGACGCAGCGGGAACTCGAGAGGCTTGCGTTGTTGGAGCAGTGTATGACGCAACCGGCAGAGACGCGCGCACACCAGGTACCAGCGGTGACTGCAGCATCCACGGCAGCGTACTTGCGCGAGCTTCCGCAGCGAGTGGAGCGCATGCGGAGCGTCGCTGCAACAGAAGACAGCGGCGAATGCTTCGCCGACCGCAGTGTTGCCGGAACTTCTGCTTCGACCGCCTTACCCACTGAGCATGAGGAAAGCAGGAGACCTTCAGGCGAGGTCAGCGCGCCACAGGTGACCACTCTTTCGCAATTTCTCTCTGCATGCAAGGAGCATCGCATCCAGTACAGCTCCTCGACCGACCCTGCTCCACGGAAGCAGGGCCGCGAAGTGCTCCGCAGTTTCTGGAGCCGACACGCAAGCAGTGCGGTGGCCTGCTGCTACGAGAGGGTGCGTGACCTTGGCTTTGTGGCAGACATCGGACTCGCTGATGCCGGTCTGCACCTTGGCATACGCGACATGCGAAACATGTTGCATGGGCTGCAGACGGAGCGCGCGGTTGCCTCAAGCCTTGATACCACCCGCATTCTCGGCTACCTGGTGCGAGAGTTGGAGTACTGGGAGCGCCGACAAGACAACGAAAGCGATAGAGACGCCGCACCCACGCCGGTGAGTCTCATCGCATTCCGCGAGGCTCTCACAAGCGTGGCACTCGAGCGGCTTGCTTCTCTTTTTGTGGAGCTAAGCCCTCGTGCAGAAAATTTCACACCACCAGCTGTGCAGACGGCAACGAATACGCCGGCATTACCCGGCACTGCTTTTCTGCCTGGGCCGACGTCCGGCGTCGATGCAGTCTGGGGACTGGAAGTGCTCGCCGTCTTGCATGCCCGCGACGCCACAGAGGACGTGCTGGAAGATGTCTGGAATACCAAGCAACTCCGTCTACTACGCCAACAACGCGAGCCTGCGCATCTTCGATCTGGGTTAGCACTTCCGGAGGTTTCGGGCGTAACTGTGCCGATAAGTGAGCTTGCAAATGAAGTTCAGTACCTTCTTGTGTCGGAGCTGTTTCGTGTGGTCGCAGTGCGTCGGCGCGATCTCCGCATGACCGACATCGTCCACGCTTACGCCATGCTGCGTGTGCATCTGCGTCTCTTATGGCCGCCGTACGGGCGACAGGAGCAGCTGCAACCATCGGGTGCGGCGCGGCACTACAGCTGCCGCAGCGGGCCTGTTGAAAGCAATGGGCAATGTGCTGCATCGGCATTGGCCCCTGCGCCTGCTCGACGACGCCCACTGTGGTACGAAAAAGACACGCTCTTTCGCATCACCTGGGGCCTCGCCGTTGCCCTGGCCAGGAAAGATCGCGTCTTCATCAGCAGCTATCATTTTGTCAAGATCGTCGCCGTACTGGCAAAGTTGCCGGCGTTTGTGCTCTCACAGGAGCCCCACGTCAAGGGGGCGCTCCGCAGTTTCGAATTGCCCCATCGCAGCACCGCTCCTAGAAGAGATGCCGACGAAGAGGGCGAAGAGGCTCGTTTTGTAAGCGCCACCATTGCGGCCGAGGTGATGCGGCAGGAGATGGCATCGGAGGCTGGCTCAAAGCCAACCACGGCGGTAGCCCTGCACCCGAGCGATTTCTGGCGCTTTATGGTTGCCAAGGCGTGCGTGTTTGTGCCCAGTTTGCCGGCTGAGCAGCGCCGGATTGTGTGTCGAAGTCTTCACCTTGCCATCACTGAGAAGCGGGCCCATCTACTTTCACTCGATAATGGCGGTACCGTTCGCGCATCACGAGTACCGCGGTCCGTGCGCCAAGCCCGCAGCGGTAGCACAGGGGGGCGGTTTGGCTCCCGGTCCGTCTCACAAGACAGCAGCGGCACCACCTTTGCTGCAGAAATTCTTCGCCCGCTGGTGGAGGAGATGGAGGACTACCCCGAACCTTACGAGGTGTGTGTAAGAGATCCTCGACTACATTCGCCGCTGCCCCGCGTGGCGCCGAGGCAACAACCGAAGGGGCGACGATGATAAAATACGAGGGCTACTCTGCCGCTGCTCTCACACACACTCTCTCTCGCGCGCGCTCTCCTATGGATCTGCTGAGGTTGGTGCTGCCTGTCTTTCGAAAGAAGGTTGTTTCCCGCATGAGAGGGAGGGGTGTAGCCACCATGTCAGTCTGCTGCCTGAAGGGTTATTACTGCACCTCTCCTGCGGTACTTCCCTCTTTCCCTTCGTTGTTTCTATCCGTGTCCGGCTACCTCCCTACGGCGGAGCAACAGGAAGCGAAAGAGAGCCTGCGCCTTCGCACTACACTACTCTCACACTGAAACTGAATACTGAAGCAGTATCCACCTAGCGAACAGAGCCTCTGGAACAGAAGGAAAACGAGGGAAGGACTTCTACCAATGATTTCACAACGCTGCGTTTGATGAAATCCACCAAAGCACCGCAGTACTCCCCCGCCGACAGAGGTGACATTCATGCGGCATCCTCACTACACTGCCCTCTTGGGCTTCCGCTCCGTCGCTCCCTTTTTGTGTACTACCTATCACCTCCCCTTCCTCCTTTCTTCTCTCATCTCGGAATTTGCTTGTCCATTTTTTCTTTTTAATTCTTCGTGCGTGAATGATCGGTTGTCATGGACACACACACACACACACACATTCACGGCTTTGCTTGCTGCTCTGTGCGGAAAAGGCTCAACAACGGGCACCCACTTCGTTACGTACACGTCAAGAGTAGAAGCAGAGGAAAAAAAAACAACAACTTAACCCCTCTCTCCTCCCCAAAGGAAAGTGAGGCGACAAATTTATCACTTCACTGAAGGCAAGTGGCGCAACATCTCCTTGCTGCAGTGTGTCTCTCTTTTTTTTCTGCTTATCAGACGTCGTCGTCGTCGGCGGCTCGTGTATAGTTCGTTATTTCTTTGATCGATATCAAGCGCCTACTCGTAGTTTTCTCTCCTTCGTTTTACTTCATGTTTTCCTCGTAGTTCAAGCCCCGTGTCACCGTGTTCCTTTTTGGTGGACTCCTTCTGCTCAAAGCTGCGTCTCTCTCTCTCACTCAGCCTACCAACCCTGTAGGCGTACCGTCGATTAGCTCATCCGCCCTTTCGTGGCTATCCGGCCTTCTGTATTTCGCTTTGCTCACCCCGTTTTGTTTTTCGTGCGTTACGCCTGTCAGGGAAAATGCGACGCTGCTTCAACAGATCAGTGCTGCGCCCCACGCGTGGTGCCACGTCTCTGGCGACTGCGACTTCCTCCGCCGCCATAGCTATGCCGGTTCGTCAGTTTCATAGTGTGTACGGCATTATTGGCTCCTGCCTCATGTGCGGTGCTTGCATGCTGTGCTTCGGCTCCTGGGCGAACAACTACTGTAACGTGAAGAAGTACGGCCGCTGGCGCTTCCGCAACTCGATTGATGATGTCATCATGGTCTCCGACTTTCGCGGCGCGCGCTACTTTGGGGCCTTTATTGGCTTTCTCTTTTGGTGGTTTGTTGTGGGTCCGCAGAAATACCGCTGGAACAGCAATTTGGCGGATATTCCCGGTAACACACGTATTGGTCCGTTCTAAGCTGCTGCGAAGGTAGAAAATAGAAGACATTGACGGAGCGAAGCGGAACCAAAAGAAAAAAAAACGGCAATGAGCGCGTGAGGAGGAAGAGGAGTAAAAGGGAAGTCAGGGGCAGTGCGCACCTGCACAGGACCGCAGGAGAGCTGGAGGCTCCTTGCTTGTGGGAGTCCTCCTAAGGAGGTCGAGACGGTAGGTACGCACTTGAGCTGTGTAGATTCTCTCGAATGATTTGTTTTCCTCTTCTCCCTCTCTCGTTTCTGTTGAGCGATCTCTTTCTTTTCGCATGACTCCACCTGCCAGGCAGCGGCGAATCGTTTGTTTGTTGTTTTGCTGTTTCCATTCTCTGCTTGGGAGCAGTACTGCCGTGCGCTCTTCCTCTTTTCCTTTTCTGGTGCCTTTCTCATAGCAGGGGAACTGCGCGTGCGCTTGTGCAAAGGCGAAAGAAAGGAGGGCGGTGCCGGGATGTATACCCACTTTTGCTGTTACGTTTGTGTGTGTGTGTCGTCATGCACACGCATGACATGGATTGCTTCTGCCTGGATGACGTTTTCTTCAATGTCGTTACCATCACCCCGTTCAGTATGGGATGCCACAGTGAGGCTGAGCGAATACGAAACAGAAAAGTGAACCTCTGTGGGAAGACAAAATCTCCAGCGACGGAGAGGGAAGTGATTGGGTATGTGGTGGAGGGGGATGCTGCGCGAAAGGGTTCAAACTCTGCCTGTGTCCTTCAGCTCTCTCTCTCTCTCTCTCCAGCCTCGTTATCCTTCTGTGTATCTGATGGAGATGTAACAGCGGTAGAGGGGGTTCAAGGAAGCAGCGCCGTATCAGTGCTCCTCACGCCACATCTTCCGCTTCTTTCGTCGTCTTTCGCGATAGGGTAGCCCTATTTCATGCGATTGACTCTCATCCACCAACGCGTCCCCGCGTGATCGTTGCTCCAGGTGCTCCGCCTCCATGACTATACCGATTCCCTCTCTATCTCCCCTCTTCCTTGCCAACGCGTTTTGGACTTGCCCAATCAGACATGCGATTCCCGCTGACACACACCCACCCATCTCCACCTCGGTGCGCGTAACACACGGTTATCTGCTCTTCCCTCTTCCCAGCCTACTGCACACAGATTCACACCACACCAGTAGGACCGTTCATCGCCACCACCACTACCACCGCCGCCGCCCCCCCCCCTCCCTCCCTCCCTTTCGTCTCCTTTAGCTCTGAGGGCATGGCTTCTCAGGTGACAAATGCCAGCGCTGCGGGGAAGCAGGCGACAGATGAGGAGATTACCCGTTACCGCGTCATGGCTCGCCTCAGTGACATCCGCACTCAGCCCCTAAAGCAACTGCCCATGACCGCTTTCATGATGTGGATGGTAGGCAATGAGGTCAGCATCTTTTCGATCATGTTTGTCGGCATGGCCGTTGTGAACCCACTGCAGTCTATATTCGGTGTTGGCAAGATGTTTGCTGACTTCGAAGAGGACGCGAAGACTGACCGACAAATTCGATCGGCCGTGAATCAGGCCCGCTGGATTTTCATTGGCTGCTGCCTGATCGCCTTTTTCGTAGCACTTGTGAAGCTAAACTGGATGGAGCTGCTGCCGGTGAGCTCCATGGACTGGATGGACAACACACCGCCGACCTACCAGGAGTTCAGCAGCGGCGCTTTCTACTAATAAGCTCGAGCGGATTATCTGACGAACTCAGCATGAAAAGCGCAAGAAGCGAATGAATAGAGAGAACACACTGTACTTTGATGAGTGCGAGTGCATTTGCTCAGTTTCTCTTGCTCTCTCGTGTGCATCTCTTCTGCCTAGTTGCGCTGGTGTCATGGTAAGTAGTGTGATGCTCTTTTTCTGTCTGCTTGTTTGCTTGTGTGGGTGTGTCTGCGCTCTCTTGTCTGTCGGTGTTGCTATGAGCTGGAATGTTTTATTTTTATATCTGTGAAGGATAAGTGGGTCTGTGGATAGCGGGTTATGGAAGTCGTCGAGCGGCATACCACATCGGCGGTGACCGGTGCCATGGTCAGGGAAGGAGAGATTTAACGGGAGAGGACCAGGGTTTCCGGCTCGCACCTTGGCGGTTTTTGTCCGCGGCTACCACCAATGGCATCGCCAATCCGCGTCCTCCACTTCTTGCGATGGTGCCTGTGGATGCTGCAAAGCTGACTGATTAGTGTTTGGGTGTAGTTGCGTGTATGGATGTGTGGCTCGTTGACTAATTTGTTTCGATTCTGTCCGAAGAAGCACGTGAAGAGATCAACGACAAAAAAAGCAGAATTCTACCCCAATCCCTGAGTGCAGCGAGCCAAGGAGAGCCAAATTGTGCGTGCTGCGGGGGCAAGAAGGGCAGTGCTCGCACAAAGCGAACTGTCCTGCGCTTTATTCTATCGGGGGTGGGGGGAGCATTGTGTTGGCTATTTTCACAAAGCGTAGTTGCCTATGTTTCTATGCGTTGTGCAAGCCTTTGAAAGGCAAAGTCCGCTACTCCTCTCTCCTCCCTCTTTGTGCACGACACGCACGTAGTGCGGATGAGTGTCTGCATGTCTACTCGAGGATAAGGCACAATGCAGCTTATGTGCTGGCTGGTCGCCTGTACTATCGCGTGTTCTCTTGGCTACCTTCATTCCTTTCATTCTTCGTTTCCCCTCTCATTTCTGACTTCCGCTAAGTGTTCTGCTTCCTTGCAAAAGTTCCTCCACACGCACATATCCGTCAAGAAGAGCGAGACGCCGCACTCAGCCCCCTGAGACCGCCATCAGCGCCTCTCCCCTCCCTCAACACCTTGCCCCGCTTCATTAAAAATCTCACGGACAGTTACAGCGCCATCTTGCCTAGAGCCCACCAACACTCTTTTTGACACCCTCCCTCTTCTACGTAATGCGAGCACGGGCCATGCTGCGCTGTGTGGCCAGGGTGGTCACTCCAGGTGCAGCCACAGGCACCTCCCCTACCTCTTCCTCGCCCACACCCATGTCGTATTCTCCAGTGTCTGTTCACAGCACTAGGCACGCGCTTCGCACGCGTGACATTACGCTGCGTGTGCCCAGTTCCGACAAACTTCTGCGCTTCTCCTTTTGCTCTACCCGCCACCTATTGGCTGAGACGATTCGCCGGCACGACCTGCTGCGGAGCACGAGAGCTCATCTTGACTTCCTGCAGCTCCTGGGGACACAGCTCACGTTTACGAACCTACTTGCCTCCGCATTAGAGGGTGAGGAGCGAGTGGAGGCTCGATTCACCGCGGAGGAGGCCACCATCTTGACGGAAGCACTGGCGCTGGGGGAGTGTCGGTGCCACCTGGGGCCCGAGTACAATGCACAGCTGGAAGCACGCGGTCTGCCGACGTTTCCGTTGCGCGTAAACCGTGTCTTGTATCGCCAGGAGAAGCCCTTTTCGTCGGTCGTGCACGCTGATCTGGCTGAGCTCCTGCAGACTTCTTCCGACACTGCTTCCAACATCGCTGCCGCTGCCACTCGTGCAAGCGAAGGCAGTGATATACCGCTCTCCTTGCACCTGCCTAACATGACAGGCCGGGCGCCTCTGGAGGCGTGGAAGAGCTTCTTCTCCTACAACAGCAGCCTACACGCCTACAACTACCTGCGCCGGTCCGACGGCAGCGTCTCGGCGGTGTGGATGCAGTCCCGAATCGATGCGGCCACGCTGCTGGCCCAGGGATTCTTGAACGCGGATAACACTGCTGCCGTTTCTGAATGGCATCACGACGAGGTGTGCAGTGACAGGGACGAAGAAAAGAAGGCACAGGACGTTCAGCGAGCGCTTCGGCATGCAATTCCACTTAGCTTTGGCGTGATGGTGACACCGCTGGCCGCTGGAGGAGCGGTAGAACACCAGGTGAACCAGTTGACCCGAGTAGTGATGGAGGCCGCCGCGCTACTGTGCGTACCGTCTGACGGCGAAACAACGGTCGCCTCACCTCTGCAGCTGCTGGTAGATCGATGCGCCGAGAGGCACACTACGTGCCAGCACATCCTGTCGCTGGTTTCTGGTGACTACGAAGGTGCCTATCAAGTTGCGGTGGCTGCACGGCAATACAGCGATGATCCGGCACAGGTGGCCGCGGTGGTGGACCCGATACGGCGAGCGCTGGGGGTGCAGGACTTTGTGACCCCCCTCGCGGCAACGGAAGTGGCGCGGACGGGGATCGACTTTTTTTGCCGCTGCTCAAAGCAGCAGATCATCGACTCCCTCGCCTCCGCGCCCCTCAGTACGCTGGAGTCTTTGAGGGAGAGCGGCCACACGGTTCACTGCTGCTTTTGTGGAAGGCAGCACAAACTCGCCGACGTGGAGTGTCAAGTGCTGAAAAAGACAGCTCGATCGGCTATCACGTCGTCGCAGTGATGGCACTCCTTTCGGAGAAGAGAAGCCGCTGCTCTCCTCTCTCCCTCACAGAGTGCTTGGACACTCTATCAGATTCGGCGTACGCCTTTTACTTCACAGTTTCGTTTATAAATGTTCGTCCACCCACACTCTAGTTGCATGGGCCAAGAGCATCACAACGATGCCAAAGCACTTTCCAGCAGAGTGCCGTACGCGCATCGCATCTGAACACTCTCTTGAACGAATATGAGGTATCATGCACTTGCACACTGCTCGTAGTGGAACAGCACGCCATCAATGCTGGCATGGTTGTCGCAGTGCGGTAATGTCGTTTGTTTCTCTTTCGTTTCCATCCTTCCCTCCTTCTCGTCCCTCCGCCGCCAGTACTTTTCCTCTTTTGGAGCTTCGGTACTCGTTCTGCGGAGTTGCCGCCGCTTTGCTTTACGACTCGCTAATCTCCGCCATGATGACGGGAAGGGGACACACCTCAGCGGGTGGTATCCCGGGCACCAGTGTCCCCGCTCTGTGTGAGGAGGCCGAGTAGCCCCTCTATCCCTGCCACTGCCTCACCACCTGTGGTGGTGACAGGGTCGGGCGCTGGGGTGGTGGTGTAACCTCCTGTTGTATGGCAGAGAGAGTGGGCACGGTGCGAAGGAGGATAAGAAAAAAGGGGTGATGGATTCCCGCGTGCAGCGCAACTGGCCAGTTTCCGTGTTTTTGCTTTCCACCATGGTTGCACGTGCAGAATGCAGACGTGAGTGCTGGGTTGCAGAAATCAACCCTTCTGGCTTATGCGCAGCAGCCCCATTCGATACGTGCGAGCCCGCATTCACCCACGCCACAACGTGCATGTTTGCACACACCAGTACTTACAGCCACATAGGAGAACTACTTGGCAAGGAGCTGGCCTGCTGGCTTGAATGCTGATCATCGATCTTCACTTAGCGAATTTTCAGCGCAGAGGAGGAGGAGGAAGGTGGAGAACAGAGTCAGCCAAACTCACGGCTCTGCGTGCAGGGGAAGTACGTGAGCTGCATTTATTCCCGCCAAACCGGGTGAGCAAAGGGCTGCCTCTCAAACAGGATTTTCTTCGGCAATGCCAGCGCAGGCTTTTTCGGCGTATTTTGATGCCGCAGTCGCATTTCGTTAGAGAATTTTCTGTGACTCAGCACGGACCATCCCCCCAACGATCCTCTAACTCGTATTGCGTCTCCGACAGTCCTCCGGGGACTTCTCTCTGGGTTTCGAACAGCGGAGAAAAGGTGCCACTCAGAGGTGACAGCACCACGCTGTTCGCCTACGGGCGAACGAAAGACAACCCCACACCTGGTTCCTACTCCTCAAAGCTATGCGACAACGTGTCGGCAGGGTTCAGCGGACCAACTATGTAGAAGAGTACAACCTTAATGCTTGATTTGTAGAACAAACCATACGTGTGCACGTGCACAACTTACCCAGCGATTGATCACGTCCAATGCGGCCAAGCCGATTCAGGTGCATTTGAGCATGCAGGAAAAAAAAAATGAAGAAGAGGTGGCCCTTCGCCTCCACTGGGGAGCCTTCTCTGGACGAATGAACGCAGCACGAGTTGCTAGTTTTCCATCCACTCTTCGTGATGCGACTGATACTAACGTTTGTTCGTCTCACTCTCGACTTCACCACGTCTGGCAAGGCGTGAGGCATCAGTGTCTCTGTGAAGGAGCTGGAGAGGCTCATAGATAGCCATCACCTTCCAGAGCTGTGCGAGAGAGTCATGCCAAGCACGGCGATGGTGCACTTCTCTGAGGAGCCCAAGTTGAGCACGCCAAATGTGTGTTGGCAGCTGAAGCGTCTTTTTCCAATGATGTTCGGTTGTTGTATGGAGAGCGAAGTGGCAGCGCTGCGTCGTAAACACACACGTTCTCAACGATCCTTCATGCGCCGCGTGGCAGTCGTCACGGAAGAAATGAGCACCGCGCATGCTGTTTTGTAGGTGCGCAGGTCTGTGAGGAGTTAGGGTCGTGCTTCTGCTTTGCTTCTTTCAGCTATTTTGACTTCCTCCACCCCACCCCCCCCCAAATGTGACTCATAATTATTTTTTTTCTTTTGGGGGGGGGGGGGACTATAAAAAGGGTATGAAAGTGCACCCCCCCCTACCCACGCTCCCGCTATTACTCGTAAAAGAAAGCAGCAGCGAGCAAAGCACGTTTGATACTAACGACAATACAGCGCTGTGCACCACATGCACCCACTGGAACAACGACGTCACCAAACGAAAGTGTCGCGCAAACAAGTAAGAAACGGAAGAAAAATGCAAAAAGGGCACCACGCCGCCCCCAACATCGCCCTCTACGTCCGCCTGCGCCTCTTTCGACACGCACTTCGGATGCCTGTTTGGTGATTTCCCTTTTCTGTGTTGACTTTCTCATGCTGGGTTCATTTATTAGTATTCTTAGTCTTAGTCTTTGGAACACCTTTAACTGCATCCTGTCAACCAACTTCCATCCAGTGAGCATCGATCCGCACATACGCACATACGCACACAAATCACGTCAGATCAAGTCAAAAATACGCACAAGCATACAACAAAGCAGGAAGACAAGGGTGCAGAGAAGGAGCGCTCGGTGCCTCGTACAGCGTCGACACATGGTGTCGCTACCTGCTCTTAGGTGTGCGCTTTTCATTTCTCCTATTCCATCTTCTCTCCCAAGGGTCGAGGAGCAGTCAATGATGTCGGAAAGGGGGAGGGGGCTGCTGAGCTGGTGGTGCTCGTAGTGCAGTCGTAAAATGGCGCGGTGAGTCCCCTGAGCTGCGGAGTGTAGGTGGATATGCGCTGGTTCTGGTGGTGGCGCTTTGTGCTGCATACTCTCGCATTCAGGGCAATGGAGGCATATCCCTTTTTCTTTCCTCTCGCAAAAAAATGGCCCCACGTGCGTTCTCTTATCGTTGTAACGCATAAAAGCCAACGCTACGTGTGTCTCGGTGCGCATTGGCACGGCTGGGTGTCTCATGCCCTCTTTTTATGCTCACACTCTTCTCATTCCTCTACTTTCACCTCAAGGTGCGCATCATGGTCAAGAAAGCTTCCTTGACGAAGCGCAGTGCCGGCGATGTCGCGACGCCTCGACCAGGAGAGACCGCTGCCACTTCCGTCGACAGCACATTGAGCCCTCGGACCTTTCGTCAGCACAAGTGGGCGAAACGCGTGGATGACGCAGTGATTGCGATGGGCCATGTGCAGCAGTCCCTCCAGCAACACACAGTCGAGGTGGACACCGTGAAGCGGGAGTTGGAGGAGCTTACGTACACTGCCGCCGCGCTCTGGGCAGCAAACCCAGACGAGCTCCCTGCGCAGTATAGGGCCAAGCAACAGGCGTCGTCGCAACGGACGAGCAATTCAGTCGGCAGTGCACCCCGATCAACCAACACCACTCCGACAAAGCGGTGCTCTGGATCAGACATCGCATCGCTTTCCGCGAGCCCTGGCGGCGACGCTGTCAGTGGAATCTCAGGAACGGGCCTCGAAAGTGTTGAGCAGACGCTGCTACAACTCTCCCCAGCGCAGCGGGCAAAGGTGTCGGCAGCGCTCCAGTTACTCTTCTACGCACCCCCAATCGCGTCATCCGTGGAAGTCGTCATGGACGGCACTGATGCAGATGTTGCCGGTGACCTGTCGGCCACGGTGGCAGATCGTGCAGCTCAGGAAAAGTCAGCACCGCTGGCAAAGTCTGGAAATGCCGAGAGCGCCGTCCCAGCGCCGTGTGCGGTAGTGTCTCCTGCGATGGTGACTGCCAGCAACAGCAGAATATCGACTGCTGCGACTGGGCGGCGCAATGGTATCCCACTAGCACTCTTTCTCGCTATGCAGGAACTGCGAACAAGGAGGATTCATCTAGAAGCGCAGCTAACAACGGCCGCCAACGCCACTGCCCAGCAGCTGGAAAGGTTTCAGCTGCTTCAGGAGGAGCTGATGGTCTCGCAGTACGGCCTGGAAGCGGCACGGCGCGATCCACAACAGGGGCTCCAACAGCAGCTGGCAGGTCAGCAAACACCATCGGAAAGTATCCCTACATCATCGTAAGGTGCCATGGAGAGGAGGGGGGGAGGCTGCTGTGACTTTGCCTGTTTGTCGCCGTGTCTCTGTCTGCTTGTCTACTGGAAGTTGTGTGGCAGGGTTGACGCCGCGAGCGTTGTTTTGAATTGCTTCTTTGGCTGTTGCGATTGGGTTTGCCCCTTGTCCAAAACACTCGCGCTGTCTTCCCCTCCCCTTCCTCCAAGTCGATGATTTTCTTTTCACGATGCCACGCTACCTGCGTTTTGTGGGTGTGTCGTAGGCACAGCACAGCGCGAAAGACAGCGGTCAGCCATGCCCCGCTTTCTCGCCGCCACGACTACCCCTGCCCTTTGCTTCAATGCACACACTGGGAGTATTGGGGAGGGGGCGGTGAGACGCTACGAGATCGAGAGATGAGATGCAGGATGGTCGGTGGCTCACATGTATAGGAAGCTCCAGCAGTGCCTCGATGCTGTTACCCAGAAGGCAGAAAAAGTAACATGGCAGCCTCAACAACAACTTCTTTTCTCTTTGCCACCGCGCCGGAGAGCACAAACAAACACATCATGTCCGTGGTGATGCATGAGTCCGTCAATGCATTCGCGTGAAGGGAGCGAAAGGTGACTTTTCGACTCTTCACTCACGCACGCACGTGGGTGTGTGCACTCTTTCTTTGCCGCATTGCTTGAAGCGTGCAGCCCGTAGACGCGCACGCCTCACGCACGGGTCTCCCTCCGTCTTGTCTCGTGCTGCCCCTCTTCCGCACTCTACATCCGCCTGCCGTCCCATGCATCTTGCTCCTCCTTCCTTCTCGCGTGTGTGTGTGTGTGGGGGGGTGCACCGTCTCAGTCAAGCAGAAAAAAAAATATGAGCAATACTGCAGCACGGACACCATTTTTGCCGCCAGCACCACCGAGTCACACATATATGCCTACCCCGCTAACCACGCACACACTAAAATCAAGAGGATGGGCACTACTTTGTCCCGGCAAGAAGAGCTTTTCCTCCACCGGAAGTGGTCGGAGTTGCTCGAGGTGGCCATGGCGGCAGACATGGCCGAGCAGGCAGCTAACACGACAGGCGGACAAGGCGATGACGGTGTAGACGGCGGGAAACCCTGCAGCATGCGCGACGCAGCGCCACAGCACAAACGGGTGGGCCGAACCAAGGCGGGGGGCTTCCGTCTCTCTTTTCAAGAGTGGCAAGCCTTTCTGTCGGTGCTAGAGCCGCACGGAGTGAGGTCGAGCAGCGCCCCATCCGACCTATGCGCTGCCCTCTCCCCAGCGCAGCTGCACGTGCCTGCCGTGACACTTATGGTGCACTTATGCGTGTGGTGGAGAGGAGCCATTTCGGCCAGCGTGCTGGGTGAGCGCGTCGAGCGGCTAGTGCAGCTGGTGGCAGATGTGCAACACCCCAGAGAGTGCAATATGAAGAGCACGTACTTGTGTAGCAGTGCCGGACCAGATGCAGGGGGTCACACTGTCGACGACGTGGGGGCGGGTCCCGGGGGCGCCCCGCGTAGTCGCCCCGCAAGACTGGCGCGCTTTGTGAAGATGCGCATCGTCGACCGCTCCAAGCGTGGCTCCAGATCCACCGCCGCTGCAACCACCGCAGACGAAGAAGAGCTGTCGCTAGATACCTTCGCCGACATGGTGAGCCTGACGCAACAGCTACTGGAGCAGGAAGGTGTGCTGGCTGCTGACACGGCAGGTGTCGCTGGAACCTCTACCATGCAGGGCACATGTACCTTTGAGCTCTACGACGAGAAGATCAACAACGCTGAGGCGCTCAAACAGCGTCCTATATTGGCGGTGGTGATGGTGCTGGTGCTCGCTGTGTACGCCAGCAAGATAGAATCACATCCACAGCTCGCCGCGCGCAGCGTTTCACACTTGGAGGTTCTTGAGAAGATGATGGTGCTGGGGGGCAGCGATAGCAGTGGGAACAGTGCTGCTACTGTTTCCATCCCTCGTCCGACATCGTCCTCGTCGTCAACACTGGCCGCTCTTTGGCCCTTGACGGGTGAGCTTGAGGTGGCCCTCGTGCATCGCCAGCACGAAGCCGACGTCGCGCGCTGCTTCTCCACTGAAGGGGAAGAACTTCGCTCTACACTTCGGTATATGCATGAAAATCGGGTATCACTTCCGCAAGATAGATCAGCCGCCAAGGCTGCGACCCTGAGCGAGAGGTGGGCGGCCGGGGCCTCGCAGTACGTTGGCCAGCGCCCGATCTGGGCTGCCCTGCGCACCCATTTTCTCTCAACTGGCGTCTTCGATGCCGATAAGCCGACAGTGCTGGTGTTCTTTGGTCCCTCTGGCTACGGCAAGTCGGAGCTGGCAAAGCGGGTGGCCAGTGTGCTGCACGGCCTTCCGATTCCAGAGCTCGAGACATCCGGCAAGATGGTGTACATCCACATGCCGTCCTTCTGCACAAAAGACAGCATCTATTCTCTCGTCGACCCGCCAGCCGCCCACGTCGGCAGCGGTATCCTCCTCTCTGCTTTGCAGAGGCACCCGGACGCAGTCGTCGTGCTGGACGAGTTCGAGAAAAGCACGGCGGAGGCTATCAACAATCTGTGGCTGTCCGCCTTTCAAAAGAACGGTGTGCTGCGTTCCCTGAAGGAAGCGAGTCGATCCGTCTCCACCGTGCGCACAACTTTTATTCTCACCTGCAATATTGCGGCGGAGAGCATTGTGGCTCGTGAGGGTCTCTACCTCAACGCGTCGCCGGCAGATCAAGAGAGGATACGGGCGCTCTTTCAGTCGCAATGCAAGAGGGTGTGCCAGGAGACCATGGGTGAGCCTTTCGTCAACCGCGTGGATCACTTCTTCCCCTTCATGCCGTACACACGTGCTGAGCGGCGGCAATTTGTGTGCCTCCTGCTAGAGCGACTCTTGACAAGTCAGGCTGAGAAGAGCCGCGTCATCTACGCAACACCGGGGTTTGTAGAGGCGATGGTGGAGCGGCTCCACACCTTCCATGCCGCCACTCTGGAGGAAGCCGTGCGAACGCAAGTCGTGCGGATGGCACACGAAGGGTGGACATCCGGTGTGCTCACAGTTGAGCGCCACATCGCCGGTGGCACCGTGGCGGTGCTGCTGCCTGCGACAAGGTCAGAGCTGTTGAAGCACGCAACGCCTGCCTCATCACCGCCAGCGTCGACGATGAGTGGCTGCACTTCTGTCGGCTTGAATGGCGGCGACAGTGACGACCTCGTCGACATAAGTGGTCGCTCTCTTTTGGTCGAGGCCTGGGAGTCGTTGCCTGGCGGTCCGCAATCGCTGGCACAGTGGGCTGCAACGGGGGGAAGGGCGAATTGCACGCCTGGGACTGGGGATGAGGACGATACATCAAGTGCATCACAAGTGACTACAGCGTCTTCAACGAACCCACAGAAAATCACCCTATCTCCAGCGATAGCCTCCACTACGATCTCGCTGCCACCCGCGCCAACCAGTGCTGCACCGCATACCGTCAGCGCCCCAGCTTCAGAGAAGGAATACGAGTACGAGTATGTGACTGACAAGCTTCGCATTCTGGAGCTGGAGAAGGAGCTGATCACGACGCGGGCGCTGCTGCAACAGCGTGACTTGGAGATAGCTACCCTGAAGGACAAGATCCTGCTGCTGCAGAAGGCGCTCGCGTTGATACTCCTCTCGCTGCTGAGCTGCCTCTGCCTCATGGCGCTCATGATCGGGCTCAAGCTGACACTGCTCTTCGCCTTGGCCATAGCGGGCTGTCTCGTATTTGTGCTCGGTGTGCCTCTATCCTTCCTGCTCGACGCCATGCGCGGATTCTTCCACTTACTGGGTCCCTACAAGGCCGGTGGGCTTCTCCTCGTCCTGGTTGCTTGGCTCGCTCGGGCATCGCGGTCGGCCACGTCGTGCTAGTAGGGAGCTCACAGAGAAAGGGGTGGCGCACTCAAGATGGAAGAACGACGCTGCTGCTAACGCTACTTTGTGCTTCGAGTGCATTGCCGAGGACACGCATACCGCCTCTCCCTCGCAAAAATAAAAGAAAAGGAGTACGGCAACAAGTGAACGGATTCGTCACTGGAAACGCCCCCTCTCTCTTCCTCTGGCATTCTACATGTTTGCCCAAGTGCAATCTACAACAACGTACGAAGGAGATGAAGACGTTGAGAGCAGGGAAGCCGCGGTAGCGATGGAGTAAACCATTGAATGCGCTTCAGAGTCTAGTCAACGTCATTTTTTCTCTCCTCTTTTGCTCTCGCTCTGCGGCTCGTCCCTTTGGGGGTTTCTGTGCATTGCAAGAGGAGCCTGGATGCCTCGTTATCATCGCTACTGGACCGACTGACCGCAGCACTTGACACGCATTCTCACTTACAAACGCCATCGTCCACATCATCACGTAGAGACCGAGACCACCAACATACCACTTAAATGGATAGCGGCAGCGATTCATCCAATGAGGGGGCCACGCAGTTCAAGGTGGTGGTGCTGGGCAACGGTGCCGTGGGCAAGACCTCCCTCATTCGCCACTTCTGCGATAGCGGCTTCACGAAAAGCTACAAGCAAACCATCGGAGTGGACTTCTACTCGCGCAAGGTCCAGCTGCCGCACAGCCACTCCCCTGTGACGCTGCAGCTGTGGGACATTGGCGGGCAGCAAATCGGCGGCAAAATGTTGGCAAACTACATCTATGGCTGCCACGCAGTATGCCTCGTATACGACATCACCAACCTGAACTCCTTCAAGGATCTTAGGGAGTGGAAGGAGTCCGTAGACAAGGTGTTCGCAGAGGCGTCGAGTGTGGCCCAGCCCAAGATGATACTGGTGGGAAACAAGGTCGATCTGCCCAATCGGCAGGTGACGGACGAACATCAAGCTGCCTTTAGCAAGAACTTCAGCATACCGCACTGCACCGTGTCGGCACAGTCTGGAGAGGGGGTGAACTCCATGTTCACTCGCATCGCCGCAACACTGGCCGGGGTGGCGATAAGGCAGCAGGACTTGGACTTGACAGATCGCGTCGAAGTGAATGTGGCGAGTCGACCAGAGGGGCGGCAGGTGGCGCCGCGGTCGCTCGCACTGCAGGCGACCAGCGAGTCCAAACACAAACGGAAGAATGGGGACTGCAGCCTCATGTGAGGAAGGGGGAGCGGCCCGTTCATGCTGCCCGCCGACCATGGAGACCATGTAAAAGAGAACCTTATCCTTTTCTGCTTGCAGTGTCACCGCTGTTGGTCATTCACCTTGTCGCTACATTCGCAACAACGTATCGCAGCGGCAAAGCGGAACGCGAATGAGGAGGAAAAGAGGAGAGAACGCCTACGCAACAGCGTTGTGCGGTTTGCTTTCTTCGCCTGCTCTTTTCTGTGTTGTGATTTGACTGAGTGACGCTCCCCTCTTCTTCTTCACCCGTTTCCTTCGCTATTTTGCTTTCCGTTTCTCTCTTTGCCCCTTTTCTTGTTCACCGTTGCGGGACGTGTGTGTGTGTGTGTGTGTGTTCTTGTGCATGTTGTGCTGTAAGATGGGGTGGTCAGTGGTGATCCCGTCTGCGCTAACCGATGCCGCCTTTTGGAGAGAGGGGGGAGAGGGCGACACGGAGGGGATATACATGCGTCCTTCTCCTTGTTGCTCCTGACCCAAGTGCGTCCATTGCCTGTGCGGGCTGTGTCTTCGGATGTTGCGTCATCAACGCACACCTAAAGTGGAAATGGAGTGCAGGCCGACCGCACGCGTAGGTGCGTGCATGCACTAGTCAACAGAAAAAAAAAGCCCGAGCAAGATTGAGTCAGACCATCCAGTCGCCTTTCTGTTGCTGCTGTCGCGCGCCTTTCCTCTGCCGCTTTCCACTGCTGCCTTTATGCGCCTCTTTCTATCAATGAAGAGCATCCATAATTCATACAACAGGACGAGGTGGTGACACGGAGGCGGGGCAATTGCACCGGTCCATCCCTTTTTTTTTTTTCATCCTGCTTGCTGGGAAGGTGGGGAGAGATGCGTGCAACCTCAACTCCCCCGCTGTGTCGGCGCAGCAGCTGCACGAGTATTCTCTCTCTTCTTTCCCTTGTCTTCTGTGCTTCCCTACACATGGCTTAGTTTTCCTTGCGAAGCGCACGTCTGACGCACTGGCACACCCACCGCGCATCCCCAGCGCCTGGGTGAGGAAAAGAGAGAACCCGACACACTGTATTATAAGCCGTGGTGTGCCGTGTGAGAAAATCGAGTCACACCACTGCGTCCCCGCCAGAGAGTACGCATAGAGGGCCCCGTTTGTTTCGTGTATAGACTCTCACTTCCTCTGACATTTCTGCAGGCGCGCCGGCGAGTGAGTCTCGCAACAACACGCCAACAGGCTTGGCCAGGGGAGTCTGTTCACTCACGCAGCTACGCCCAAAAACAAACACGCCTAGGCACGCACCCCTCCTTGTTGTCTATGATGATGAAGACTCTAGATCAGTGGCTTGAGGACAGCTCCTCCGAAGATGACGTCGAACGGGTGCAACTCGCTGCCAGTGGCGATGGCGACCCGCCCAGCACCTCAGACGGCGAGCGCACCACTGTGTCACGCGTGGTCGGCGCCTCGCCCAACAGCGGCGGTGAGACGTCCGTGTCTGGCAGCCTCGCCTCGGTGCATACACCGATTACACTGCGGCCAGCAAATCACCCGCCCGGCGGCCTTTATGGAAGGCAGGAGGAAACTCGCGACAGAATGATGCGTCTCCTCGGCGCGGATGCTGTTGCCAAAGCCACGCCCCCGGCATCGTCAAGCGCGTCACCCAGCAGCCCCACCTGTTCCGTAGCTGCGGCGCCGGACCGCAGCCGCTTCCCGTTCGGCGCAACGCCGCCCTTAGCTCACTCCGTGCCGCAGTCCTCATGGATACCCGCTCTGCTGCCTGGTGGGAATTCCACCGGCACCAACGCGGGCTCTCAGACAGGTGCGCTGACAGGACCACTGAATGCGGTCACCCAGATGGACACGGTGACCGACTCCAGCCAGCTGCCTGAGATCGAAAAGACCATGCAGGGTTTCAACGGCGTCTCGGCCTACGAGGCGGTAGAGGTGATGGTGGTTGACCGCGGAACTCAGACAGTGTCGACAGTGGGAACACAGACGGACCCGCTGCCAATGCCCTACGGCGCCTACTATCCCGGACCCTTCGCACCGTCGCCGTACACAGGAATTGGCCCGTACATCAGATGGATGCCGCCAAGTCTGCCACTACCACGCTACAGCATCGGCGTGGATGACCAGCCATTTCGGCACCACCACCATGACTACGAGCAGCGGGAGGCGGCGGAAGCTGCCAAGCTACGCGGCGAGCTCGAGATGGTTCAGAACACCATTGACATGCTGATCACTCGTTACAATCTCCCGCCGCCGCCAACGTAGTGCTCCATATTGCCGGTGTTTTGTTGTTGTTTTGAACTCTAATGCCTTTCCGACATGCTTGCGTGTGTGACTGGCATGACTGCTTCCTCTGGTGGTGTACGACGTACACCCCAATTGAGAACATGTGGCTTTGTGCTTGGTGGACAAGCACAAAGCCACACACTACACAAGTCCTCGACTTCGATTCGGCACACACACACACACACACACAGACACACTGTGACACTTCCCCCTCCTCTGGGTGACAAGTTGTGGGTGGAAGACTCGTTTCTTGCTGTGACACAAGTACCCCCTCCCCCCCTCAGTGGGAGTGTGTGAGCCTGCTCTCATTTTGGGGGTACTCTCTCTCTCCCTCTCCTGTACTCTGCTGCCCTCACAGCTTTTATGTACCAAGTCAGCACTGTGTTCACAGGTCTTACCATCATTATTGCTGTTCGACACACGCCCCCACCCTGCCCCACCTCCAGCCCAGCTCCTTTCGCGATCATACACTGCGCGGGAACGAACACTTCAGCCACGCACTGCCGTGTCTGTATGTAGATCCTTTTTTTTCGCTTTCTTTCTGTATTCCCTCTCTTCTTGTACAGGTCCTCTTGCGGGAAGCATGTTTTCTGCAAAGTACTACGACAATCCGTTCGCGGACAGCGACGACGACATCTGCTACGCCGAAATCATGTCGGATGGTGATGGCGGCGGCACCGCCGCCGACGCTCGGCCACGTTTCCCGTCCATTTCCCCCGCCGCCGTCTTCAACTCAGCGTGGCGTGGCAGCAGTGAAACGGCGAAGAGTGGATGCTTGGCCAGCATGGAGATCCCCCTCTCCACAGTGCACGGCTCGCGGCGCGGCAGCACACAAGCAGATAATCTGGAGTACGAAGCGTACATTGAACTGCTCTGCGCTGAACTGACGACAGCCAATGCCGACAACAACCGCCTGGCAGCCGCGCAGAGCAAACTGGAGTCGCGCGTGCGCAAGTTATCTTTCGAAAAAGAGAATGCCGAGCGGCAGATGCACCAAGAGAAGGAACGTAACCGCGTCTTGGCGGACAAGGTGTCGGCGTTAGAGGAGGAGCTGAAGCTGATGATGGTACGCGCCAGCTCTGCAGCGCACCGCCACGGCGCCATGTCGCTCGAGACGAGCAGTCTTCACACTTCCACAAGCCCTGAAAGACCGTTCGCTGCAGCACCACGAATGCGGCGACGCGACCCCAACGCCTCCCAGGAGCAGTTTATAGCACCCGACACGTCCTTTGAGCAGTCACGCAGCCTCGAGCAGAGCCCGTCAGCCGCATGGCGTGCGCCGTCAGTGGACGGAAGTTCCAGCCTCCGTGCCCTGGAGCAAATACACCACGCGCAAGCAGTTCACGCTACCTCCCGTGGTGGCTCGTATGATCGGCATGGCGAGCCAATCATGACAACGGCGTTGCCCCAGAGAGGGCGCACAGGCTACGAGCCACGCGGCGAGGCACCGCCACCCCTTGGTCAGCAGACGCGGCGCAGTCAGCGAGGGGCCGCCGCGGCATATGAAATCACCCTAGCCCAGCAGCAGGCTCGGAAGGAGCAGGCCGCCGCGGCACAGCAGCTGGAGGCGCACCTGCGCGAGCACAGTCAGCAGCGCGACGAACTTATGAAGCAACTAGAGCGTCTCGAGCGCACACGCACCCGTACGGTGGCGGATCGCAAAAAAAAGGCGGCAGTCGAACGCGACCTCGAGGAGGAAGAAAAGGTCATTGGTCAAATTCGACTCGAGCTGCGCTCCCGCTCCGCGCTGCTACGCTAGCCGCTGGCGTGGCGCGGCGTCTGTTTTGCTGGGGCAGGGGCGGGCGTGCCGCTTTCCGTTTGCGGCTCAGCGCGTTTTTTTGGGGGGGGGCGGCGCTAGGCACCCTCCGCAGGCGGCGACCGCGGGGCCGCTCCGGCCCCCGCCAGGGCCGGCGCCCCGGCCCCGGGCCCCCGGGGGGGGGGCCGGGCGTCCCGCCGGCGGGACGGGGGCGGCGGGCCCCGG